>NC_133792.1:23802535-23975249 GCF_003597395.2 Chelonoidis abingdonii
CGCCCCGGGGGCTGCAGCTCTCCCGGGACGGAACCAGCGCGCTCCTCCACCGGCTGCTCCGGGAAGCCGGAGCCCATCTGGCCCGGGGCACTTTCCGCGGGGCCCCCGCGCTGGAACCGCTGCCGGGCTCACAGCCGGGTGTGCTGAGCTAAAGCGCCGCGGGCAGGGGCTGAGCCTCCCGCGGTCGCTGGGGCAGGTTCCCAGCCAGGGGCCATCAGCTCCTTGCAGGAGGCTGCATAGGCAGCGCTGCGAAGTCCGGACAGGCTAAGTTCACACGGTGTCTGGTTTGTCCCGCTCGGTGTCCTACGTGCTGAAATGCAAGTGCGGTGTTTATATTCCAGTTGATTTATTTTATGCTGATGTGGTCAAATGAGAGCGCAGATGTTCAGTAAGCGTGTGGCTGTGACCCGTAGGTATGTTGGTCTGATAGTGAAACTTGGGGTAAGCAAGACAGATCAGACCCCTGAAATGGGTACAGCGGGCTGGAGAGCCCTTGGCTTGGGGGAGTGGGATGTTTCCCCCCAGAGTTGCCTGGCTGGTTATTTGATGGGGCTGAGCAGCTGGTTGCCCTGGACTGTGTCCCTCAGTCTTTGAGGATTTGTTTTTTTTGTGTGTTTTTGTTTTGTTGGGGGAGGGGTGGATTTACAAAAATAGTCACAACAATTGTGGGTTTTACCCAGTCAAATACAACGTTAAATGATTAAACTCTTCAGAATAACACGCCACCAAGTAGCACCCGGGGAAGATTATTTGTCAGCTTCCTGCCACAAAGGGCCAGTGCCGCATTTTAAAATCAAGCCTTTTTAAGTGCTTCGCTGCTTATTTGTGCATCTAGTGCGAAGTCCAGTTTCAACAGGCTAATTTCTCCTCAGTATCAGCCCGTTTCTCTCAAAACAAGATGAGTTTGATTTAAGTAAATTATTTTTAAAACTTTGCAAGTGGATGTGCAATAGCTAGATGGGCCGTGAGACAGGAAGCCTGTGCAAGCAAAACCTCCCCCAAGAATAAGAAATCCCGCAACTTTTATAACGCAGTTATTCAGCCCATTGCCTTCATTCTCAGCTCTGCATTGGCTCCAGTCCCATCCCCTGCAGGGAGTTAGGTGGTCTCAGCATAAGCACCAGCTGACAATACAGCTGCTCAGTGCTTTGTCTCTTGCTCTGTGGCACTTGTGTGCGTGGCTGGCTCCTTGTGGGGTGAGGAGGTTATGAAAGTTCTCCCTGGGGTGAGACTTAACAGATTCATCCTGCAGGTCTCAGATATTGTGTTTATACAACATCAGCCTTCCAGCTGCTGAACCTGCACATAGCCCCCCTCCTGTGGAAGCAATTCCCTTCCCCCCACCTTGCACCCCAGAATCATTCTGCCCCAGACCCCTCTCAGAACCAGAATCGCCTACCAGACAGGGATGGATTGTGCACAATTTACAGTGAAATGAAGAAATCCTGGAACAAGCAGAGAGTCTGTGTGTGACGGGTGTCAGTGCGGTTTGGGTGTGAAAGAGTTAATATTGGGTCTTAGGTCAGTGTTGGGGGAAGAATAGATTCTTTAAACCTCTAGGCCCCCAAAGGGTTGATGGTGGAAAATACCAGGTATCTTGCTGGTTTGGGTTCGGAGCATGAAGTCCTCCTTTAGCAGCCACATTTTATTCTAGGGAGGGAGTTTCAGCTGGAGGCTAAAGCACAGAGCAAGGTAATAATGTCTGGGTTTCATTCCTGGCTCTGGCCCCACTGTCTACCTAGGGGGGTTATTATCCATTCCACCCATTGCCATAGCATCTAGGTGTCTGCTGCATAAATTCCCGTCACTAGCAGACTAACTGGATTCTGTGCTAGGGTGTGCGTTTATTTTGGGGGGCAGGAGGGGTTTGGGAATGGAAGGGGTGTTCGTTCCTTATGCTGGAAAGGCTTTCTCAAGGAGGAAGGCTTTGGAATGTTTCCTAAAGATGACCAGACTCTGGATTGGCCTGATTTCCTCTGGAAGATTGTTCCGTTGCTGGATCCCCTCGACCAAGAATGCTTTGTCCCCTGCTCTCACATGCTGCATCCTGGGCTTTGGGATATGCACAGTCCCAGAGGAGCACAGCTGCCCCTGTGGTGGCTCATAGATTGAAAATGGTCTTAGAAGTAAATGTGGCACGATCTGCCCTGGGTTCTGACTCATCACCTCCCGGTTTACACCTGGGGAAGCCAACACCTACCTAAGGGATGTGCTGAGAGGTTCAATCCATTGCCAGTAAAGGGTCTTGTGATGCTGGGGTGAAAGGCACTAGAGAAGGTAAAATAATAGTATTGTGCTTTCCCTTCCAATGGACAAGAAGCTTGTTTTTCAATCAGATTTTTAAATGTTCAGATCTTTGTCTCTGATACAAGTTAATATAAAACTAAAGCAAAGCATCGCTGTGCTAACGTGCAGTCAACATCCCTCACCTTTCCCTTCTATTAATTTGCTTTGCCACTGGTGATATTTGTGGGGTGTGTGGACATAATGCTCATTAGTCAGTCATCCCATTGCTGCATGGTCATCTTCTCTAATTCTCTCTTCTGCGCAGGGCCGGATTAGCTTTTTGTGGGCCTGGCACCAAACATATTTGTGCCCCCCCCCCCGGGGAATGATTGTAAAAGGGGCCGGGGGTAAAAGCACAGTGGGGTGAGAGCTAGGGTTGGTCTCTGGAGCCAGGGAGGGGGCAGAGGTAAACTGCAAGTGCAGCAAGGCTGGGGAGGGGTAAACAGGATCCCCCCCGCCCCTGGCCACATAGAGCGGGTACCTACCTTCTCCCTGGTTCTAGCCCATTCTCTTCGTCTCTCCCTGCACTGAGCACAGGGCTGGGGGTGCAGGGTCTGGGAGGGAGTTAGGGTGCAGGAGCAGGCTGGTGGTTGGGGTGCAGGGTCTGGCCAGGAGCTAGGGTGAGGGAGGGAGCTCAGGGTTGGAGTGTGGAGTGCTTACCTGGGGCAGCTCCCATTTGGTGTGAGGGGTGCAGGTTGGAATGTGTGTGTGGGGGCGTGCATCGGGGCTGGGTATGTGGGGGGGGTGCAGGGGTCAGGGGAGATGTGGGGAGGTTCAGGGGTCAGGGCAGGGGGCTGGAGGGGGTGTGCCCTGATTCCGCCCCCCTTCCCTAAGGCCCTGCCCTGCCCTGCCCTCCCCTGCCCCACCTCACCTCTGCCTCCTCCCCCAGGCAGTGAGTGAGCTGTGGCTCCGCTGCTCCCCCTCCTTCACACCAGCTGTTCGGCGACAGGAAAGGGGAGGGGCAGGGGAGGAGCTTGGCTTGAGGGCGGAGCCTGCCCTGCTGCAGCCTGAGCCCCAGGAGCCAGCAGCACCAAGCTTCTGCCCCTGCAGGAGAGGGCGGGGGGCAGAGAAGAGCAGACTGGCCTGGGACCCCTTTGGAGTGGGCCTGGCACCATGACGCCAAATCCGCTACTGCTTCTGTGCAGTCCCATGAGAGACCCTTGACTCCTGGTCGTTGGCCCCTCCCACTCTGGTCACGTTGAATGTTCTTTGTTTGTCTTCCCAGCATTTAGCATCTCGGTCAATGTGCTTTTTCCTTCTTTCTGGGGGCAGGGAGAGGGAGGAGGGTGTCCCACCCCTGGCCACCTAACACTGCCTGGTTCTCCAGACCTGCAGGCTGCTCAGTTAGAACCAGAGTCTCTTTCACGTGGTCTCCAAAGTGCTTTTATTTTAAATTCTGACTGCCAAATGGATCAGCACTTCCTCTTTGGGCAATGACTCCCCCCCCCTTGCTTTTCGAAAAGCTAGCTTTCAAAATCTCCATGTGGTACCATTTTCATGGGACTCTAGGTGCCAAGGATTGGCTTTTGAGAAATCTATTTTGTATGTGCAGGACCACCACAGAGTTAGTGGTTAAAAGCAGGGGATTGAGTGTGCTCCTGGCTTCTCACCTCTGAACTGTAAGGCTGATTTGTTGTGTGGCTGTGAGCAAGTTACTTAGTCGCTCTGCACCTCAGTTTACCCACCTGTAAGATGTAAGGGTTATACCAATTTGTGATGGTTAGTCCCTGTGCTACATCTTATCAGAACCTTTACAAGATCCCATTGTCTGGCCAGCACAGCTACCTGGAAATGTTTTCAAAGATTTCGTTTGACACTGCTCAGAAATGTGATTTATGCCTCTGACTTGATTTGTTTAAAAGCATGTGAGGAGGGTTCACTAACCGTCTGACTTATAAACTAATGATACAGGTTCTCCAGAGTATCAGAGGGGTAGCCGTGTTAGTCTGGATCTGTAAAAAGCAACAAAGAGTCCTGTGGTACCTTATAGACTAACAGACGTATTGGAGCATAAGCTTTTGTGGGTGAATGCATCTGACGAAGTGGGTATTCACCCATGAGGGCTCATGCTCCAATACGTCAGTTAGTTTATAAGGTGCCACAGGACTCTTTACTGCTTTTAGCTTCTGCAGAGTTATCGGCTTTTGGTATCTCATCTGCAACAGGCACAGAGTGGGCCTAGCAGGCTATCTAGGATGGATATTTTCTGTTGAGTCTCTTTCCCCCCATTTCTGTATGCAAGAATTAGCTCTACAGCTGCAGGACATCTTTATCTAGCACTCCTTTGTCCATTCCAGCAGAGAGGGAAAGATTTCCAGCTAATCGACATGGTCAGGCGACACTCCAGACCTGAGTCCTGGTTCCTCAGCTTTCTGGTAAGTTTTACAAGGACTTAATTGCTTTGAGTAGCTGGATAATTTGAATGCTTAAAACCACTAGGAATTGTCCATAAGACATTTCCCTAACAGTCAGGATGTTGGAACACAGGGCCTGAGTCCTAGGTGAGGTTGTTCTGAGTGACACTGGAATAAATCTCCTAAAATAAAATGAAAGGTCAATGTATTTAGTTACTGGCTTGTTATTGATGCTGCAGCCCAAAGGAGATGGTTGCTACTGGTCATGCTCTGGTAGGTTCCATCTTCCAGTGTTTCAGCAAGAGGTAGATTTCACTTGGCAGATTCAGGTACTTTAATAATAGCACTTGGCTTTTAGAGCCTCAGCAATGGATATTGTTATATTTCTAGTTTCCTGATTATTCCATGTAGCTGTGTGGAGGAGAGTATTTTGCTATGAAATGTTTATTTTCAGAGGTTCTTTATATACATGTGTATATAACAAGGAAAACTTGCTAGAACAGTGCAGCATGAGCAGAGACGCCAGACTCCATGGGCTTAAATAGGGAACTAAGCAGTAAACGTACCCTCTAAACCTTGCTCCCACCGTGTGGTGTTATTTCTTGCAGATTGGTAGCCTGTCCAGGGAACTCTTAGACTTTACTGCCCTTGCTGATAATCACACTTCAAAAGGTTAGTGTCCTAATCAGCACTTGAGTCTTTTTGTGTGAACAATATTCAGCACGGAGAATCTATGATGATATGTTTGGGACTGTAAGAGCTAACGTTTACCCACACACACACACTCCTTTTCGTATGGTTGTAAATTGCGACCAATGTTTGTTGGACCCAAATTTGATTGCAGGTGTAAATATTAGTATTTGTACAGCTAACTGCAGTGCCAGGTTAGCAGGTAAAAATCAGGTAAGTGCTGTCCAACTGCTGATATTTGTGCCTGTAATGCACTTGTGGGTGCAACCAATGTGGCACCAATTTTTTGAGTGCAAATTGCCACTTGAAAATATGGAACGGGGGGAGCTGAAAAACGGGGCCTAAGTTCTGTCTGTAAGTCCCTGAGTGAGTTTGAATAAGATGTCCTCTCAAAGTGTGTCCCTCTGGTGAACGGCAGTGTGTGTCGCTTTGTCCTGACATTGCCACTGTTTTGGGTATTTCACAAGGATGAATCAGGTCTAAGGGCTGGGCCTAGGGAAAGCCAACACTTCCAAGCACGTGTGCTAAAATGCAGCTTGCAGCTCTTCCTTATCTTAAGCCCGAGATAATCCACTAAAGTCTGTCCCTGTTCGCTGATGTCCCTTTGTGCTGCGTACGGGTGCGAGATTCTGCTTCTGACTTTCCGAGGGCTGCACAAACCCCATGTTTGCAAGTGCACAGCTGATCTGCTGCATGAGGCTGGCCCCAGGTGGCACGAGCGAGTGTGTGGCATGTAGTTAGTATTACTGAGGCTGTTGATGTGAAGGCCTCATGCGTCCGGGGGCGAATGTGCAGGGAATGAGGACATAGCTCTGGTGCTTTCTGCAAACTGGCTTCTGTGCTGCATGGGGTAGCAATGGTCCAGCTTGCATGTCTGCCTTTCAGATTTTGGTGCTGCTGCTGCCATCGTCACAACCTTGGGAGATGTTTATGAATACGTGGACATCCCCTTGGACTGGTGGCATGCGAACAGACACTGTGAACAACGCTTTGCGCAGCTGCTCTTTGAGATCCAGGACAGCGAGCTGGCTTCGGTCAGAAAACTGCTGCACTCCCTGCAAGTGCAAAGCTCTGTCTGGTTAGCTGAGAGAGAGGCATTCCTGCAGAAACACAAGCAGAGACGTGAGTATAAGATGGGCATTGGGGCAGCTAGCCTGGCCTAGCCAGGGACAAAGAAACCCAGGAAGGCCCAGAGGTCGGATCCTTCTTTTACAAAACACGTGTGTCTGGATATTGTGAGGGTAAGTTATCAGTCTGGAAAAATTATTCTTGTGATTTGTATTGTGGTAGGACCTAGGAGCCCTAGCATGGACCAGGGCCATGTTGCGCAAGGTGCTGTACAGACACAAGCCAAAAGGACTGAACCTGCCCCAGGGAGCTTACAATTGAAGTATAAGACAAGACCCAACAGATGGACACAGAGAGAAGGGGGAGTACAAGGAAACAATGAGAGGGTATTGGTCAGCAGGCCAGGCAATGGTACATCAGATGTCTCACCAGTATCCAGTTATTTGTGGGTATCCTGGCAAAGGAGAGTTTTCAGGGGGAATCTCATGCCCTGGGGTGTCATGGACTAATTCTCCATGCTCCACCTCAGCATCAAGACAAGGATGGTTTTACTGGATGTATCCCCTGGAACATATCTGCAGAAGTAATCATATAAGTAATATGACGGGGGGCGTAGGCTGTAGCAATCCAGCCCTGGGTAGTCATGTATCCCAGCTGTGCTGAGCATGGGTCGGGTGATCTGGGAGGTCGTCTCTAAGCTCTGCCTCCAGAAAATAGGCCTTTGGCGATGAGCAGTTAATCCCAAATTCATTATTTACCATCCTGGTTGCTGGAAGTGTCATTTTCCAGAAGTGGCAATTGCAGAAATGCTCTAGCATCAAACTCCCCTTCCCTCTCCAGGCATCACTGTAGCCAGCATCATCCCCTTTAGAAGTAGCTGAGAACCCTCAAGCATGTATTTATGGTATTGTGGTATGCTGGGGGTCAAGGTCTTTAGCATTTGTGGGAATGAAATAAAAGAAATGGTTGTCTCCCGGAGAGAGAGAGCAGGGTTTGGTCCAGGTTCCTGCCCTCTCTTGGCTGAAGTTTTGAATGTTCCCCTTCCAGGAATTCACAGAGCACCAATCCTGGTGTTCAGAAACAAAACGGACATTAAGTACGTGAAGGTGCTGGCCAACTTCCCCGTGATGCCTGCTGTCACCGCCTGTGCCCACATCCAGTGGGACAACAAGGCCCAGGAGGTTTCCACCATCTTCTCCTATGCTGTCCCTGCTTTCATTAATGAGTTCCAGCTGCGTGGCTTTGTTGATGAGGAAGGGTTTGTACGATTTGCAATCATCGTCCACGGACACCACTCCCCGTACCTACCTGTGTTCCGCAGCGATGGGCAGTGGCATCACTTCTGTGTCACCTGGCAGCAGCAAAACGGGACATGGGCCATCTACGCCGATGGGAAGAAGAAGGCCTCTGCCGCTGGATTGTGCACCGCAGGGCCGCTGGCCAGCCGGGCTATTTACGATCATGGAACTTTCATTATTGGGCAAGACCAGGATTCACTAGGGGGCACCTTCAAGGAGAAAGAGTCCTTCAGTGGGAACATCACTGACCTGAACGTGTGGCGGACAGTCCTTAGCGAAGAGCAGATAGAGAGAGTCCGGTCGTGCTGCCTGATAGACCATCAGCTTATCTTCGGGTGGGGCAGTCACACTCTGGAGATTGAGCCCACTGTACAAGAAGTGACAGCGCAGTTTCTTTGCCCAGGTAAGACTCATTTGCGACGTCAGGTCCCCGGCATACTTTGCTTTCCAAGATTAGGTTCTGAGCTGCAGATCAGCAAAAGGCAGTGCCCTTCTGCCAGGTGCAGCCGTACCGAAGATGACAGGGTTCCGTGTGGGCATAAGCATCACCCATAGGAAGAGAGGTTTGCGCTGGGAGGACGGATAGCTGGGGAATGTTTGGAGGATGGTGTGTCTTTTGGGGAGGGAAAGGAGGGTTGGTTTGAGTGTTGGCGGAAGGGAGGTAGTCACCATCCAGATAAGATCTGAGACCGAGGTCCTGTTCATCTGTGGTCATTAAAGGTTCCATGGCACTTTTCGTCATGAACTCCAGTGTCCTGGACAAATTCCCACTGGGCTCATTATACTCTTCCTCCTCCATGTTTCCCCTCTAGTTTCAGTTGGAGAAGTTAGGCTTTGTCTTCACTGGCAAGAGTGAAAGACAAAACTTTTGTTGTTCAGAGAGATGTTAAGTCGCCTCTTCCCCCTCCCCCACCCCAAGACAAAAGTTTTGTCGACAATAAGCACTTGTGTGAACAGAGAGTGCTCCGCCGATCACGCTAACACCGCTTGTTGGGAGTGGAGGTTTTTTGTTGGCGACAGAACTCTTTCCTGCTGACAAAACAGCAGCTATGCTGCGTGCCTTTTAGCGGCACGGCTGTAGCGGCACGGCTGTGTCGCTAAAAGCTGCGTAGTGTAGAAATAGCTTCAGGCTACACTTGCTCCCCTGTTATCAGTTGATTACTATTGTTAGACCCTGTATATCATCTACCTAGTGCTTCTGGAGCCTCCTGCGTGAAAGGCACTATTTAGCACCACAGTTTATCCCAGCTGGCTTGACGATTCCTAATCAAACCCAGAACTCAAGCCTTGGTGTTTCTGTCTCCTTGTGGTGTATCTGGGGTGGGCATCTAACTGCAAGTTATCTGAGAAGCTACGTTATGGAGCAACCCCAGGAATGCATGCTCCAGGCTGTGCCTGGGAGAACAGTGGGGCTGTTTAAGGAGCAACTGGTGATTTTCAGCCTTAAACAAAGTTTTTGTGGCTGATTTGTGAAAACGTCCTGTCTGTTGGGGGCCAGCGCGTGTCTCAGCTCTGTGGGCCTTGTTTGTGTCTCTCCCTAGGGCCTGTGGAGCAATGCAGAATTCTGGACATTGGCAGTGGTGGAGTCAGTGACACTTCTTGTTTGCATTCCTTACCTTTCGTCTGCCACTACAAGAAGGGTACAGCCAGCATGATTTATTTATTATCTCCATTGTGGTAGCACCCAGAGGTCCTGGCCAGGATCAGGCCCTATACAGACACCCAGGAAGACACAGTCTCTGCCCTGGAGAGTTTACAGTCTAATCTTGTACAATCTCTAGCGTTTTCAACTTTCTAAATTACATAAATGTCAAAATGTACTGTAGCCACAGCCTCAGTCCAAGTGTGTCCTGGCCGAATGCTCTCGCTTGCTGCTTTTACTGATTTTTAATTTTTTTATCTTCAGTTTATTCAGTTGTCTGTTATCCGCACTGCACGTTGCAGGACTCCTGGGTATTGTCCCCCTTACAGTGACAGCACTGTAGGGTAAGATCAAATCAAAGCATCTCTGGTCCTGTTGGGTGAGGAGATGGGCTGAGGGAGGGGAGGTCACAGAGATCAAAAGTTTGGCTGAGCAGCTCTTGGTGTCTTTGCGCTAAAGGTAAAAGGCACAAATTACCACCCCAAGTCCCGGCAGCTTGTTCTGATTGTCCTCCCAGCACATCAGTGAATCCCAAGGAGCTACTGTCCAGGCACTTGCAATGGGACTTTACTGGGGATCATGGCAATACTTGTGTCTTTGTGTTATTCTCAGATGTGTATTTACTCCTGAAGAAAACCCAGTCAGAATCCAACCCGCCACTGATCAGTCGGGTTAATACCCTCGCAAATGCTACCGTGGTGAGTGCTTGAGAGCCCAGACCCTTGGGACCTTTCGTTGCTGGGAGTTCCCAATGCTGAGAACAGGCCAGAGCCGCCTTGCTGTGTCATTGTTCATTCTTGTGCGTGTTTCTTTTCCTCCCAGCCTGAAGCTGTGCGCCCCGGGCCCCTCTAGTGCTGCCCTCCAGGAGTGGGAGGAACCTCACGAATAGACCCGCCACCTTTTTCTGGCTTTTAAAATATTTACCTCTTGTATCATTTTGGCAGACTGAGCCCATTTCACAGCCCCAAGGGCCTGATCTGGGGGACTTGTTACTGTGAGCAGGGGAGCCCTGTTTATAGCAGTGATTCCCGGTCTCGTTTGCACGCTGAGTTCAGCAAATGCCCATATACTCCTGTGTGGCAGAGCAGGGGCAGATCTGTCTTCCCTGCACAGGGTGCATTTTCCACTAGTCACCAGCTTACAGGTTAATAGCTTATGGGTGGCTGGCAGGGCAGCCTCCTTGTGTATTGGAGGGTGGGCACAGAGTATCACCCGTAGCCCTTAATTAACTCCACATCGTTTGATGTCTTTGGACAAAGGTGGGGTCTGCTCTGGGGTAAAAGCCTTTTCCTTGGCAGATTCCTGAGAATGTTTTCTTGGGCGATGTTAGAGACGTGAACATCTCAGCAGCTGTCAATGCTCTCCACGCTCTGACGAGTGTCCTGAGGGAGGAGGAGACCCCGGTGAAGCCAGCTGACCTGCTTGGCGTGGTCCAGTTTCTAAAGCAAGTTTCAGACATTGAAGTCCAGGAACAGGAACAGCTGGAGATGCTGGAGCAGCTGAGTCAGTATTACGTGGAAGTGACTGGACTGATCCTGGAGGAGCAAAATACTGACCAGTGGTCAGAAATCAGCCAGGTGAAATAGGCTTGTGGTGTGTGCATGAACCCAGCTACCTGCCTCGCCTCAGCGTGGTCTGTGACACTGCAGACTAGGTTTGTGTCACATCTGACCATGCTGCTGGGATCTGCAGTTCTTTGATTCGCTGGCTCACAATGACCTGATGACTAATCATGAGGGTGGGCCTAGTGTGGGGCAAACCTCCGAAGGTCAGAGTTTGGGGCTGGCTGGAATGGGAAGAGGAGGCTCTCTCTAGAGATAGTAGGCATGCTGGATCTCATGCAAACAGCCTTCCTGGCAATGTCATGGCACTTGCAGTCCAGCTCCTGGCTGGAGCCTGGGATTGCACAGACAGCATGAAAATGAGATGATTAGGGGGCAGGGATGGAGGCATCTATGGAGGAATTAACCAGGTGTTCTGAACCTTTGCAGCAATCCAGTTTGGCTCCAGAGCTGCATGAATATTTTGATGGACAGTGAGAGGATCAGATGATTTCTGAACTATCTCGCCCTGCCCTAGAGTAGCAGCAGTGCCAGGAATTGCTGTGTCTCAAGGTGTAAACCCATGACTCCTACTTTGATGCTGTCAAGCAGCATTGGGCAGCACATCAAACATCCGCCTGCAGCAGTCTTTGCTTGCTCCAGTGATCCTGCGTTTGCTGCTGTCCGTTGCTAAAACTCCAAGCTGCCCCCTCCTTGCAGGTTCCTTTGGGAGCCCCCCTCAGCTTCTGTCCTGTTCAACCCGGCTTGCCTAATGCCAGGACAATTGCCATTCAGGGGCCTGTTCCCTGGCGGGTTAACGCAGTCTGTGGCAGATTGCTGGCACTTTGCTTCCCCCACTGCTGTGCCTGGCAGGGATCATGTGCTAGCTTTTTAAAAGTGCATTGTTGTAATGTTTGCTGATGGGATGCCAAGACAGCATCTGTTTCCAGACCCCAAACTGTTCAAAACACTGTAGAGCCTTGTGTGAGAAATTTTCATCATATCTCCTGAAGCGGGGGCCTTCTCCATTGGATGCTGGGATTGCTTTTGTCTTGTCTTCTCGGGCCAGCCCTTTCTGTATATTGTAATGACCTGGCTCCTCCTGGGTGTATGTGTAACAGCTCCCGTCGTGGCCAGTCCACTGGGGATTAAACCAGAGGCCTCCAGAAATCATGGCTTGAGCTCAAAAGTCAAGCTCTCTGGCTGGGGTACGTGCAGCGGCCAGGGGTTACGTGCACAGCACAGCACAGCCTGCTCCTGGAGAACTTCTCAACTGCATCATAAACCCACTACGACTCCCAGAGATTCCTCTTTAGCTTGAGTAGAAGCAACCTCTGCAGGGAAGGTGTGAGGCTCCGAGTGCCCATGTTATGCAGCACTGTCACACTTGTGATACGCAGGATGGTCCATGTGCTCAGCACCTCTTGGGATCAGGCTGTGAATTTGTAGCTTTTCAAGTAATGGCTCCGTTTCTTGCGGGCAGCTCTTTCTCTTGTGAGTAGGTTTCAGGGGATGTGAGTGTGTGTTCTACAGCACAGACAACCTCAAGTGTTCAAAACTCAGGAGTCAGGCCCCCCAAAAGCAAGTTGGATCCTCTTTATTTGCCTGTTGGTTTTTTGAGCAAATAGGTTTCAAATTTTCAAGCTTTTCTTTGCTGCCAGTGGGGCAACAGACTTATTTTTTTAAAAAAAGGGAAAAGAAAACTGAAAACTGAGATTTTCATGTAATCACCTGACTTCTGGAGCCGAGGCTTTGAAAACACCAAATATCATGAGACACGAGAGTTGGCAACACTGGTTGTAAGCTACACCATTTGATATAGGGAGATCTCACAAATGACTGTGTGAGTTTATGCCCAAATAAATTTTAGTCTCTAAGGTGGCACGAGGACTCTTCATTATTTTTACAAATGACTGTGTGTGTCTCTTAGATTATCAGAGGGCCTATGACTGTTGTAGAGAACATGGATAGAATGGCTTCAAACCTAGACCAACTTCTGACTGCGGAAAGGACAAAGATAGTGATCCAGTACAGGAACATCGGTGAGTATGAACAAGCTTGAGCCACCTTGCACTTGAAAGGGGCAAGTCTGAGCAGCCTTCAGGCAGTGGCGGTGGTAGTTTGCCTGGGATGGTGGTGGGCAGGGTGTGTGTGACAAGTTCCTAGCCCAGAACTTTGAAGGTGAAAGTGGTGTAACAGGGTTACTGTCCTGGCTGGGGGAGTGGGTGTTCTCTGCACACCCACATACAGCCCATCAAGAGGGTGGCTGTTCCCAGGAGGACCTCCATCTCAGAAAGTAATCTTGGGAGGAAATTCTTGACCGTGTGTGCATGTCCTGTCTCCGGGAGAAAGGGGAACTGGTAGAAGCAGCTCCAGCAGCAGGAGAGAACTGCCCTGTACCCTTTGCCAGGGAGAAACGGAGGTGGTTCTGTTCTTCACTGATCCCATGCTTACGTCATTACTGGGGGAACAGGCCTGCCTCTGCTAACTCCCACGAGGTCGCATGACACTGGGTATACAAAGGCTGAGTGTTATGGCCCACGATTTCAGCTACGTCTGCTGATCTGAAGCACCCTGGTTTGTGGGCACTCAGCTGCCGATAGCTCCGGCTGACTCTTCGGAAAATCAGGCCTGGGGTGTCTGACATTGGGCACTTGAAGGCCTCATTTGGAAAGCTGGCTGCAGAGAGTTAACTTGCTATTTTAAGGGTGGGAGGGGTTGCTTGAGGGAGGCTGTGGCTGTATTTCCTTCCTTCCCGATCACTTGACATCACCCTGTAATCTCATTTTAAACTGCAAACCAGGAAGCGTAATTACAAGAAATCCTTTCCATGCAGTAGCACTGAGGAATGCTCCAGTCAGAGTGACCTTCCCCAAGGCCTCCACAAGAGGGTGATGTGCCCACGCACATGGCGCCTCACAGCTCAGTACACCGGCAAGCTCAGGTCTCCCAGTATTTAAGAAGGGGCTTCCACAAACTTTAGTCCAGGCGCCAGGGACACAGGCGCTGGCAGAGAAGCTGAGGGGCGAGGCAGCGTCGTCTTCTGAGCAAACGGCCGGGCTGGGCTGACGTGGTTTCGTCAAACACTCCGAGGGCTCGGGTGGTATCACGGGTCTGAAGTGAAGGCTGGGGTGTCAGGGGAGGTGGGGGTAGCGATCACGTAGACACCCCACTAAATCCTAGACACGGGACACCCCTAGTAGGTCAGTTTGTCCTATCCCTCCCCGCACGCTCTCACCCACACAAAGCGGGAGTGAGCCCGGCAGGCTGTTCTCCGGGACTTTGCTCAGTTTGAGATCTCTGAGTTACCACCATTTCCTTTGGCCAATGATGTCACTGTCTGAAGAGCCTCACCAGGAGGCTGGGTATGGGGGGAGCCTCCCCCACAGGTTCTTTTGCTTTGTCCTCTCTTTGGTCCTAGGGGGACTTGGGGGGCTGCTGTGCTCCAATTGGCTGGAAGGGCCTTAGGCAAGATTCTCCAGGGTTTGAGAACACCTGGCTTTGTTGTGTCCAATACACGGATCTGATAGAGCACTGATTGACGCTATACTGTTGTGTGACTGCTTTGCCCTTATTAGAAAAAAGTGTGTGTGTGTGTGTGTGTGATAAAGCCTCATGCCATCCTCTAGCTCAGCCCGTTCCCTCTGTGGAGCCAGGTCGTTATTACATGACAACCCCCAAAGGCAAATATTACACTGCTCAGCTGGGGTTAAGGTGGGCAGTGAACTAAGCCTGAATGTGGCTGGCTGATTTCCAGAGGAATTCAATGTCTATCCTAAATATTCTGCTCAGGGCCTCAGGCCATGGCATTCTGAGTAGCGGTTTTGGAGGAAATACCGACAGGGGTTGTTTCCTCAGGGATCGAAGTCAGGAAGATGGAGCTCAGCCGGCAGGAGCCCAGCAGTGACGTGTATCTCATCCAAAGCCAGGAGGCAGGCAGGCCTGACCTCATAGAAGTTCCCCCTGAAGAAGTAGAAAGACTTAAAGCCAAAGGTAGGGTGAGAGCCATGTCCTGCATCCTGGAGGGACCCTCCCTGACTCCACTTGGAGGAGGGAAGCTTCATGCAGAAGCTTTGTAACAGGGGCTGGTGGTAATACCTGAATTAACATATTCTGCCAAAATTCCGTTTTGAAAGTGGCTGTATGGAGGCTATTCTCAGGGAGAAGGAAATGGGTGTGGGTCTCAGAGCGCTCCATGAACAGGTACTTCAGAGACTGCAGCAGTGTGTGTGAACATGCCACCTGAGTGCCTCCACCTGGACCTGGAGAGACGGGGCTTGGCTCCTGGCCCTTGTACTGCCCGGCTTCTCACTGCTGTGATGGACAACCTGGGGGCTCACCATTGCTAGGCATGGCTGTGTGATAGGGAGTGTGACTGCTCAGAGCTGAGACCCACCAGCTCCTGTCACACAATCCATCCAACAGCCTTATTGGGGCGAATGACTTTCAGTCATGGCCAACTTGGGGTTGGGTCAAAGCTGGTGGCAGAGCCATCCCTAGGGTACAGCGAATCGGGGAGACTGCTCGGGGCCCCCCATGGGCCAGCATGATTGGCCAGCGGGGTCGGTCCAGGAAGTGACAGTTTGGGCTCGGACATGACAGATTCATCATGTCCACCTCAGGCCCCACACCCCCTTAGGGACAGCGCTGGCTGGTGGCACCAGCCATGGCCTCATTGCCCATCTTCTAAGCCAGCCAGTTCCCCTGACGCAAACTCTGAAACAAGCACCAGAGATGGACTGTTCTTTGCTCCCGGCACCATCGTCTCTTGCGAGGCAGTTGCTGGAGGGGAAATGGAGGAGGGGGTAGAGCCGTTGTGCGTGAGGATTTCTCTATGACATCGTGAGGCCAGCTGAGACGTGGCCTGTTTTTCATAGACACTTGGCTGGCTTCCATCGCCGCAGGGTCTGAGCTGCTCACAGTGTTTAGTGACTGGCCTGGCCATAGCCCTGCGGGGAAGGGCTGTTCTGGGATTCCCATTGCGCAGGTGTGGAACTAGTTTGGGGCTTGTTTGAAACTAAACCTCAAAGGGAGTTGCAAGGGGGCGAACCCAGAGGCCGTAACCCTGGACATGGCTGTTTGTGAGCCACGGTCCCCCGTGCATCGACCCAGGTGAGTTTCTGTCAGCTCTGCCCCTGCCCCTGGGCTGCCCCCCCGCAAAGGAGACCACTGGCACTTGCAGCAGGCCGAGTGTCGTCATCAGGGACACTGAGCGGAAGATTTTTCCCTTCTCCTGCTCCATTGTCTCTGTTCAGGTCTCAGCACAGTCACTGCGATCAACACGTGGTACGGCTACTCCTCCCTCCAATGTTTCCTCCCGGGGAGCAGCACCGTGTTCCAGGACGTGGCCGCGTCTGACGGAGGACGGCGGTGAGTGCGCATTCACCTGGTCGTCGTACTGCTCAGCCCCAGACAAACAGGGATGTGCCAGTCAGACCTGGCCAGGCCCCGGGAGTCCGCAGCAATGTCAGTGCTTTGGGTGTCCTCCCGCTGCTGCAGCCACATGCAGCCAATAGTTCTGCACAGAAAATATCTCCCAGAATTAGGGCTAGATTCTGGTCCCATGGGCTTGCGCTAAAGAGGGGAGAGGCCTCGTCCATTCTATGGTGGCTGGCAGCTAAGGCCCTGCCGAGGGACCCAGAGTGGGTCCTCTCCTGGGCGGGGTTACCTGTGCAATAGGCCCGCTGCAGAAGGACGTGGACAAGCCTGCGGAGAATGCCTCTCGCTGGGATGATTTAACAGTGTCCAGACAGAACTGGCCCAGTCCCCACCTCAGGTCGGTGGCTGAATTGGAAGCAGAGGTTCCTGGGGCTGGGTCAATGCAGATACTGGAGGGGCACCAGGCCGGCAAGTGGCTTGAGCAAAGCACTAGCCATCTCAGGCTGCAGCCGCTGTGTGCCTGGCTGTTCTCCTGGGAGCACTAGGTGGGGATAGCAGCCTGTCGCCTCCAACTGGCAAGCTGCCCTCTCTCGCGTCCTGCCTTTCCCTCTTCCACTTGTGCTGCTCCAGCTTGGGATGATTTAACCTGAAGCCTCTTTTACATTAGCCATGGGGGAGGGGCTGCCTGGTTTTCGTTTGCCTGCTAACCCCAGTATGTTCTATCCTAAAGATCCCTGTGTCTGCATCTGAACAGCTCGGCCCGAAGCAAAGGGCAGGTGGCTCTGATCACTCTAGCCCCAGGTGCAGCCAGAATGGGTCACTGCTTGATATACAGAGACCCTGAGCTCCCCTTACCCGGGCTGCCAGCCCAGCTGTGTCTCACATCACCTGGGTATAACTGCCCTATGGGAGGCAGCCTAGAGTTAGGGTTTAGAAGAGCTGGGAAAAGTCGCCTCTTTCTCTGGCCTTTGCAGCCCTCCATGTTAATATGGGCAAGAAAAGCATCTACGGGTACATTAGCTAAGGTACAATGTAACCCTTCTGCCCCTCTGAGTTGGCAGCAACAAGGGCCAGGTTCAGTATCCAGGGGTTCCGTTTCAATAACACAAGGCATAACCGGCTCGAGCCCCCACCCAGTGACCTGGGACACTTACATACCATACCCTCCTGGGCGCCTCTAGGAGGCAATACTTCCCCTCTCGCAAGCACGGAGTCTGAGTGTAGCGAAATCTTTTTAATAAAGGAAGGAATCAATGCGGCATCCCATTGGAGAAACACCACAAACAGAGTTATAACACAAACCATAACCACCCCCCAAGTACATTTGGCAATGTCCTTTTCCCCTTAGGGTCTTAAGTCCAATCACTCCAAAGTCCAACAACCCAAAAGTCTCTGGTCAATGCCACCCCAGAATTCAAGAGTCTATCTGTAGAGGTCCCTCCCCCCAGCCTGGGTGAAAGGGGCACCTTACGTGGTCCAGGGCCAACTGCCCTGCCTCTCCGTGGGTTCTGCTTCCGCCTTCTCCACGAACTGCTCCGCCTTACCAGCCGCTCCACTCTGCTCCTCCGGCCGTCCTCACAAACTGCTCCGCTCCACCAGCTGCCTCGTGAGCTGCTCCAGTTGTCCCTGCAAACTGCTCGGCTCCGCTCGCTCTGTGGGCTGCTCCACACGCCCCACAGCTACTCCGCTCTGCCAGCCGCTCCGCTCCACCAGCTGTCCCGTGGTCCGCTCCAGCCATCCCCACAAACTGCTCCACTCCGCCAGCTGCTCTGTTCCACAGTATAGCTTCAGGCTCCCCCACTAGTTAGCACAGTACTCAGTGCTCACAGCTCAGTAATTTCAGCTCTTTTGTGATTTCAGCTCTTAGTGATCTCAGCACATAGTAGGGGAGCCCAGTGCTAGTGCACCATTAGCCCAAAGTGAGTTCAGCTCAGCAACCTGTATCTAGAGTCTTAAGGGAATAAAAAATCAACTCTGACATTCCACAGTGGAGAGAGGAGGGGGTGCAACTGGTGCTTCTAGCTCCACAAGGAGCCTGCACCACCAGGCACAAATACCTGTCCCCAACCTCTCTCTATTCACAGGGTTTTGGAACCCATGTCCCTTGTCTAGCAAGTACCACCCAACTGAGGTTGAGTCATTTCTGTCACAAAGCAGTCCCACAGCTCGGCAGTCTGGGATGGGGTAGGCGTGCCTATGCAAATATTTGAGATTTCGCATTCCAGACATTCTTTCCACACTTCCCATACTTCACCACCAGATGTCAGGGTACAGCTCATCCTGACTCTGCTTACAACAACAACACAGGTTCATCAGCCAGGGCAGGACGGCATCTTCCCCATTGAGGGGGGAGTCCACTATGGAGAGTCGATGCCTGCTTGGAAGCGTTTGCATTGGTGACAGGGCACTAGGCTAGCTAAGCCATTGGCCACCTTCGTTCCGGCATCGGGGGTCCCTCCTGTTGATTGTCCCCTGGGATAATTGTTTCCTTGTCAATGTTCTCTGCAAAGATTTTATTAATCAGTTTAAGAAATGACCCTGCTGCTCAGCTCTCGTGCTGTCTGTTCCCAGGTATCTGAGCACACAGGTGGGCTCCGCCATTATTTCATCCTCTCTACGCAGCGACTACCAGGAGATCAGCACATCTGTACGCTATCACCTGCAGCACCGCACCCAGGTACCCGATGCTCCTCCTCTGTTACGATGGAAGAGACCAGGAGCAAACAAAGACCTCATTGCAGAGTCCTAGCCCAGAGACAGGGACTGCACTGTGACCTGGGGAGACAGTGGAAGGCTGAGCCAAGCCTGTCTCCTAGGAGTCAAATTCTCTTTGAATTTAACCCAAGTTTTCCTCTGACTCGTCTCAGGCCCAAGCCAGCTTCTGGGGGCAGGTGTGAGACTGGGGCTGGCTGATTGTGTGCACCTAGAAACCAAATGTGGCCTGGGTTAGCGCATTGGTCGAGTTACAGCATGCCCTGGAGTGTCTGATCGCCTCTTCTCTGTCTCCACCTGCAGGATCCGCCTGACAAGCTTGTGGAACCGATCTGTGCTTTCTGGAACTTCAGCATCAGGTGCCGTTTTCCAATTCAAACTTGCAATTTCTGAGCTATTCCCCCTCTTCCTACCCCCGCCCCCAAAACCCCAAACCAAAAACAAACGGTGGGGGAGTTTGCTTCTCCCTGAACCTGGTGGGTGAGTTCGCTTCTCCCTGCAGAGTTGGGTGGAGACTGGGCAAAAGCAGACCTGTCTTGCAAAGCAAATATGCTGGCACAGTCGCTAGCATCACTGTGGACAGCTCAGTAGTTCCTTACAGCTTAGTCAAAGGCTGTGACAGCTCCCCCTACGTTTCAAGGTGTCTCCGAAGAAACACACTGGCGGAAGGCTTGGTCCTCCTACTCTTCCCAAGGGGGTGGGACTGGAAACCTCTTGGGTCACGTTCATCTGATTTGGGTGTTTCCTAAACACTCAGCAATGAACCCGCGCAGCTCTTCCCTACTGCTGCTGCAGGAAATAACGAACTGTTGTTACGACCAGTTTAAAAATGGTAAAACTGAGGCCCAGCATCTGATTGACCTAGGCAAAGCCGTCAGCCCCCCAAGTGACCGAGCTGGAACTGGGAGTTCCCCTCTCGCCATCCCACTTGGGGGCTAGGAGCGTCCACAGCTTGTCAGGTCAGTGAGGGAGGGCTAGGGATTGGCATCTTTGGGGGTAAGAGTTCAGGCTGGTCAGGTCCTAAGCAAGACTGAAACATGTCTGGAGTCATCAAAAAATGAGGGCACTGGCTTTTCTGACTAACATCACACCTTAGACAGCCGGGAATCGGCGCACCCAGCCCCCTCCATGTTCTAAATCCAGGGCAGATCCAGGAGGTGTGTGAATTGCTCTGTAAACCCCCTTAGCCTGGGTGGTGCACAATCTGTGAGTGCAGTCAGCTCTCGTGCATTTCTCGCACTGCTTATGCTGTACAGAACATGCTTACCAGGGGAGTGGCCTGGCATAGACAGAGTCCTCCAAGTCTCCATTGGCTTTGCCACCAGGGATGCAGCGAGGATAGAGATGTGACACTGAGAGCACCGGCCCCTGGAAGCAAAATGATTGAAACCCCAACCTGTGGGGAAAGTAAGCCTTTAGTTAAACTGGTTTCTGTCCTCTGCCGCATTAGAAATCCCAGGTCTCTCTGTGCTCTGACATCCAGACCTGCTGCAGTTGAGTTCTCTCCTGGGACGATTTCCTTTGGAAAAGTTGCTCACAAGCAAGTGACCATTCATGGAGTATGAGAGACTGAAACATAAAGCTCAGGTTAATTACGGCTCCTGACTGAGCAAAGAACGGCTGGGCTCAGAGTTCTAGCACAGCAGGAATTCAGGGTGCAAACACTTCATGAATACTGTCTGCCACTGGGTTGTGTATTTCACTAGACATCACTGGGGTGGTGGCAGTGGGACAATGAAGTTTTATGGATCTGTAATAGAATCACTTGAATGCACAACCTACTTCCCCAAGCCCAGGGCTGGCTCCAGGGTTTTTGCCACCCCAAGCAGGGGGAGGGAGGAAAAAAAAAAAAGCATGATCGCAAGCCGCAACTCTACGGCCGCCGCTTCAGTCTTCGGCGGCAATTTGGTGTGTGGTCCTTCGCTCCAAAAGGGAGTGAGGGATCCGCCACCAAAGAGCCGGACGTGCCGCCCCTCTCTGTTGGCCGCCCCAAGCATCTGCCTCCTGGGCTGGTGCCTGGAGCCGGCCGTGCCCAAGCCACAGGGTCAGTGTGTTGCAGCTGATGCACAGAACTGATTCTGTGGACGTCAATGGGAGTTTTACCTTTCCTGGGGAGAAGGGCCAGGCATGTGAAAATGTGGTGCTACTTATGAAGAAGGACAAATCTGACAAATTGTGAATACAGCTCACAAGTTTGTGGATCCATTAAGCACATGGGTGTGCGGGACTGCTGGGTGGCTCGGGCCCTGTCCAGACAGGAATGTAGGATGTGTTTGGAAAAATTTTAATTAACATGGGTTAGTTTATATAGTTTTAAGCAGAATTTGTGCCTAGCGTAGACAGGGCAAGTCATGGTTATAAATGTGTTAGCTGGTTGTGGGTGTCCTCATCTCCTCTCAGCAATACCCTGCCCAACAAACATGTTTCTAAACACCACTTGCCCAGTGCACACAAGATGCAAAGTCCTGTTTTTAAAACCAGCACAGGCTATTTTCCTCATCTAGACATGGCTTGTCTCTGTTTCTGCTGAATCTCTGAGATATCCTGGCCAGCAGGGTGTTTGTACTGTGCTAAATCCGCTTCTTGAGATATGTCCTCAATGCCACATCACGCCTCAGCACAATTCTGCTTCCTCTGGGAGTGTAAATTTCTCCTGGGAGCTTTGACTTTCCTTTGGGATAACTGATAATTTCCTTGTATTTTTTCTCTGTCTCTTTCTTGCTCCATGTTAGCCCAGACACAGGGGGAATGTGGTCCACTGTAGGCTGCTCCATCGTAATGTCTCGCCTGGAATCCACAGCCTGCTTCTGCAACCACACCACCAACTTTGCAGTGCTGTTGCAGGTGTATGAAGTGCAGGTAAATCAGCAAAATCTCATTAAATGATCGGACACACTCCGCAGGCATTAGTGTCCAAACATGGTGATGGTCACACCGCTGCAAACAATACCTGTTTTATATGTTTTGGGACAGAGGAGCCTGGAGGAGGAGCTGACTCTGAAGACCCTGACGTTTATTGGATGTGGAGTTTCCTTCTGTGCCCTGATTGTTACATTCATTTTATTCCTGGCAGTTGGGTAAGAAGAATCTACACATTTGTAGCATTCATTATAGATTCGGGGTGGGGGAATGATATTTAATGCCTTTAGTTGAGAATGCACATTAGATACTGTTAGCTGTAGCCATTTCATTCCTGTCTGTGTGAAAGACGAGTTTCGGGGGAGCGGGTTTGTTGTTGCAGGCTTGCTCAGCAGTGCTGAGTTTGGTTTCCTTAATGGGTCAGTCCAGAAGCACAGAGCTGCACATACAGGTTTGTTCCCAAGGGCTGGGTGCACAAGCTGGCTGCTTGTCGTGGGTGTTACTGTGAGCTGAGGGCTGCACACGCTGCTAGTGTTCGGGTGCTCATAAATGCAAGGCTTCTGGAATCCATTGTTTACAATCCGACTGTAGAAAGATCACTGCTGCAATTGCAGTGAAAGGAAAAAACATTTCCACAGACCGTCAGGGAGACAGATCACCAACCAGGTTTACAAGGAATAAAACCCCCAGTTCTCTGGGGGCCCTGACAGTGCCACTGACCATAGCCAGTGGGCACTGAATAAGCCCTGAGTGGCAGAGTAACTGCGCTGCCAAGAGCATCAAGTATTTTTCCTCTTTTCACCAGTGCTTTCCACTCTCTTTGGAATTGCACCTCTGTGATGAGCAGCAGAGAGGTCAAAGGCAACACAGTGCAATCCACATGGTCTGACGAGTGGCTAGTAAGAAAATCACATACAGCTCCTACCGAATCCAGTCATGCTTTTTAATGACCAAGGTTTTCCATTTCCCCTTCCTCAGTGTTCCTAAGAGCGAACGAACAACCGTGCACAAGAATCTGATCTTTGCTTTAGCTGCAGCTGAAGCTCTGCTCATGTTTAGTGAATTGGCCAAAACCAACCAGGTAAGATGGCTAGGAGGCATCTCACCTTCCCCGGTAACAGATGCTGCCAGACTTCTTGTTTGCTGTGACATCGTGGCTACAGCTCCTAAGACAAAAGCATAGTCTAGTTTATTAACGATTGTCTATAATCTGTGTTGAGGAATAAACAGGATTACACTGTCCTTGGGAATATGCTTGCACCATATGTAGGAACAGTTCCATTCCCCACTCCTGGCAGCATATTTATTTTTAACCCAGAGAATCCTGCAGGAAGAGTCTGCCATGTAAAGTGGCATTAAATACCAGCCTGGGATGATACCACCTCTTGTGACCTCGTAGGCTAATCAGGGCCTGCACTGGTCAGTACTTGCAGGAGAGACTTCAAAGGAAAATCCAGATGCTGTAGGAAGTGGTACTGATTCCCTCCCCTGGAATGCACTGGACTGGTGTTCTAGCACTGGGGAGCATGGGGCTGCTAGAGGCGCTGGGCCCATTCTAAGCTACCTTGGTGTCTTCTCCTTCAGGTGGCTTCTTCGGCTTAGTGACTTGGGCAATTACACCAGGGATGAGTTTGGCCCATCCTCTCTGCCTAAATTGTCCCAGTACTGTCAGTGAGCTATAGTGTTCTCCTTGCCTTCAGTTACACAGTGTTGCTGTGAGCTATTAAAGACCTGTCTTTAACCTAAGAGCGGGTTGCATTTCCATGGTGGGTGAAGTGATCCTGGTGGATGTTTTGTAAATTAGTTTGTCAGGCACTTTGAATGTAAGGTGCTCTGTAACTCTCAGCTGGGCAAAGCTCAGTCTGGGCATTGTTGTTTTATAGTTGTATGAAATCATCCTGGTATCATTTGCATTTAAATGCCTGAATGGGCAAATATTCTGCAGCATGTTCAGGAGTCATTCCTCATCCTACACTATGCAGAGTTTGGCAGAAGATTCCTGCCTCCACCTCACTGAGCCGTCTGAAATTTCTCTTCCCCCAGATACTGTGCTTTTCTGTCACAGCTTTCCTCCACCTCTTCTTCATGGCAGCCTTTTCTTGGATGCTGGTAGAAGGGCTTCTCCTGTGGAGCAAAGTGGTTGCCGTCAACATGAGTGAAGACAGGAGAATGAAGTTTTACTATGTGACTGGCTGGGGTAAATGGAAACCCATCTGTGTCTTACTCTCAGGAACACAGTGCATCAATTTCTCTCAAATGACAAGTCCTTGTAGAAAAGATTTCAGTGTAACTGATATCGAGTCACAAGTCTGACAAGAGCTTGCATTGACCTGGGTGGTTTATTGGGGACCAGCCTCACCCACAGATTCTCTCCTATCTTTAAATGTCAACTGGCAGACGCTGGAATTTTAGCCAAGTGTCTCATTTATTTTGTAGCCGTTTGTTTTATTAACACAAAGTATTTGCAGAGGAAGACTCTGCTGATTCGCTGCCATCAGAGAGTGTCGGTGAACAGTGGGGCTGGTTCTAGAAACCTGAGAATAGTTCTGGCTGGAAACAGATGCATTTATTGGAATGAATGGGTCAGGGCAGTGGGATTTATCTGACTATACTGGGGTTCAGGTAAGAGTGTCTGGGGTTCATGTGACTGTGCTGAGAGACAGACACCAAACTGGCATTGTTTGTCTTTGATTGTACTGCTTGTTAGGAATAAGTTGCTCGTGTCTTGTGGCCCAGCTTTGGCATGTTTTATGAATGAGAGAATAAAGTGCAGAAGATATAAAACGTCGTCTTGTTACACGGCATGGGCCAGATTCCCAGGTAGTGTAAATCAGTGCAGCTCCGTTGGGGTCAATGTGGTTACGCTGACTTAGGCCAGCTGGGGATCTGGCCCTGTATATTTAAAACAACTAACCAGCCAATAGATCTGGCATTTTGCTGTTCTCAGTTTTCCTGTGTTTTCAGGCCTGCCAGTCGTTATTGTTGGTGCGACTCTGGCAACTTCCTTTAACAAGTATGTGGCAGACGATCATTGCTGGCTGAATGTTCAGACCGATATCATCTGGGCGTTCGTTGGGCCAGTTCTCTTTGTTCTGGCGGTAAGCATCAAACCCTTTTGTATAATTCTGGATAGAAGCAATTTCTACTTCTTGTTTTAGGAAAGCAGCACTGAGCTTTGTCAGCCAGAGCCAAAGGGATCAATGATCCTACACAAAGATCTTGTCTAATCTAGGACGATGGTGGCATTTAGATTTAGTCTCATTATGATCCAAATATCTCCCTGTACATGGGGTGAATTCCTGCCAAGAGCTCTGTAAATGACTAAAGTAATGTTTGCAGTTATGCATGAAGCACTGTACAGTTAGATAGGCAGGTACATTATTGTATTTGGCGGAAGTCCTACCATCTAATACCTCAGCAGAAGATACTAGTTACTATGCTGAGGTTACATTACAAAGATGGAGAAGTAAATTGAGTATTGGCCACTGTCTGCCAGGATGCTGGACTCGATGGTCCAGAGGTCCAATTCAGCACGGCAAAACCTGTGTCCTTTTAATGACTCCACCATCATAGTACAACAAAGCGGTGCTAGAGGAAGGTGAAATGTTTAAAGGCAACAGAGCCAGTAGACATCTAATAATGAACCTGTTGGACCGAGGTCTGTAGAGAAACCTTTGCAGATGTTATGCTTGTGCAAACTGAGCTCTGGCCTCAAGAATCCCACAAGCTGATCATTCTACGAGATGCAAACTTAACAGCATGGAAGACCCAGTAGAGACACCTGCCCCACTAGAGCTCATTTAAAAATTCAAGAGCCTGTTCTGGTGCACAAAGCTAGCGGCTCTTTTCTGACTCACAGGTAAATACCTTCGTTCTGTTCCGGGTGGTGATGGTCACAGTGTCCAGTGCACGGAGGAGGTCAAAGATGCTGACCCCCAGCAGCAGCCTGGAGAAACAGATTGGAAGCCAGATATGGTGAGTCAGGGTAGCAGTTGACTTACATGCCGATGGTTGCATTGGATTGTGCTTGGATATCATTGTGAAGTCTTTATTGAGCTTGGATAGAATCCTGTCCCTGAGGACTCTGGCATGTGGCCACATTCTGTGTGTAATAGCAGCTTCTAAAGGCAGGAACACAAGCCAGATTTTTCTCCTCCAGAGTAATCATGCATTTCATCTGTATAATATTTCAGAAGCAGTGCAGCAATCTATGCTCTGATGAATGGGACACGAGGAAGTAGGACCAACACTGTCACACTTAGGTACTTACATTTAGGCTCCTAAATCAGTAATTCAGGTCGAGAGCATCTGCAGTTCCCGTTGAAATCAAAGGGTAAGAACATAAGAGCAGCCATACTGGGTCACAGCAGTGGTCCATCTAGCCCAATATCCTGCCTTCCAACAATGGCTGGTACCAGATGCCTCAGAGGGAATGAGCAGAACAGGGAAATTATCAAGTGATTCATCCCCTGTTGTCCAGTCCCAGGTTCTGGCAGTCAGATGTTTAGGGACACGCAGAGCATGGGGGTTGAATCCCTGACTGTCTTGGCTAATAGCCATTGATTGACCTATGAATTTGTCTAATTGTTTTTGAACCCACTTGTACTTTTAGCCTTCATAATATCCCTTAGCAATGAGTTCCACAAGTTGACTGTGCATTGGGTGAAGAAGTACTTCCTTACGTTTGTTTTAAACTTGCTGTCTTAATTTTATTGGGTGACTCCTGGTTCTTGTGTTATAGGAAGGTGTAAATAAGATTTCCTGATTCCCTTTCTCCACATCAGTCATTTTATTGTGCTTTATGGTATGCCTGGCTGCTAGGATCACAGATGCATCCTGGGAACAACGGGTTGGATAGTAATTTGTTGACTTCAACAGAGTTAAATTCTAATTGACACCAGTGCCAGTGCTAGCAGAACTGAGCCTAGTGTTCCTTAAGCAAGTTCTTCTCCCAGTGCTGTCAGACTGGCTCAGCTGCTGGAAGATAAACACCTTATCAACCCTCAGTCCAGGCAGTACTGCTAGCTCTGTCTGGGATTCCCGAGGAGCCTGAGGGCATTAGAGATCCAATTTCATGGGATTTGGCATCTTACTAGAACATCTTTGACTCTCCCAGCCTATCTTTTTCTCTGGGTTTTAAACATTTCTCACTTCTGAGGATTAGCAGCTGAAGATTCTCCACCAGAATCTAGCACTTTGATGGGAGATCCAGTTTGGAGTCTTGAAGTCATGTGGTTCAGTCACATCCATCACTCAGCATTTGAATTCACACCCTGCATAATGGCTTTAGGGCTTGGAAAGCCCTGTTATTCTGCAGATATTTACCACAAAAACAAAGTTCCTTCCAGCCATTTGGGTCTTCATGGATTTCAGTGAGATTTATGTGATGTCTTATTTTGCTGATGGATGAAACTCGAAAGCTTTGAGGTTCAGTCTGGTACCCAAAAATTAGGAAGGGAAATCAGGCCGGGGCAGGAGTGAAACCAGCCTGCCGTTGCTCTTGCAAACTCCTCCTGATTTTCTCCTGGGTGCCCTGTAATCTATCTGTCAATCCTCAGGAGCACGAAATGTATATAGGCACAGTCAGCAGCCATGGCTGTTCTGCTCCCGAGTTGTGTGCACTGCATAAACCCTATGGAATACTAGAAACGGCAGGGAAGAAGGTGCTGTGGTTAAAAAAACTGGACTGAGATTTGGGATCTGGTTTCTGTTTAGCTTCTCCACAGTCCTCCTGAGTGAGTTTGGGCACTTTGCTTTCTTGCTCTATGCCTCAGTTTCCCCCAAAGGGATAATATAGGGGGATTGTTAAAATAAATCCCTAAGGACTTGGGAGGCTCTCAAATACTATAGCACTGAGTCTATATAAGTGCCTGTCTGGAGAGTTGGTTTGGTTTTGGTGACATGCATGGCTAAGGAAATGGAACATGGATTCCAGTCATCAGTTAATTCAAAGAGATTTTTAAAACTGCTGTTCAAGCTGTTACTTTATCACTCCTTATGATTCTTTATTGTTGTTTGCCGGCGCCAGCCACCACTGCTAGACACACATTGTTCTTCCAGTTGCATAAATAAATTTTACTAAATTTACAGAAGCACGGAGATAGGGTGGTGTTGGAGGGCAGGATGACACACACATGCTAATAAAACAAATACAGAAGCCCTCTTGGCAATGGCGAGCAGAGGGAGATTGGCTGCTTTCTTGTGTCTAATGATGTCAAAGAGTTTCCTTATAGCTCTCTTGCAATTATAAATAAAGAGCAGGGGTGGCTGAGCAGGGGTTGGAAGATAAAGTATGTGACATTTCTCCTCTGGCTTTCTGGGGTGGCTACATTATGTTTTGAAAGCATTTCGCAACCCCTTCTCCTGATCCCTCCCTCTTGCCATGTCAGATCGCTGCACCCAGCTTAGCTACCAAAGGGCCATTTGTGGTGCCTTGCTGGAGGCACTTCCCTGCACCTTCCCCAGAGGACAGCGTAATGCTCCAGGGGAAGAGATCTCTGTAGTGCACGGGTTGTCACCACAGCAGCGAAATGGGAGACTCTAAACATCAGAGCATCACCCAATGTCCCCTCAAACTAAGGCGTCTTTCCAGGGCTGTTGTCACTCACATTGCCTGTAACTTCAGAAAGACTCAGCAACAAGATCAAAGGGAAAAGCAGTTTAATTTTGCAGAACAAGGGCAAAACCCTCTAGTCGTGCCCCAAAGTGAAGCCAGGGAGAGGGCAAGGCTGGATGTTGGGGAGGGCTTTGCTCCCGGGTCCCTCGAGGGAGGTGCAGCCTGCCAGAGAAGATAGCACGGAGCAGTGTGACCCAAGGATGCAGAGCAGGATGGAGATGCAGCCAGAGAAGTGGCAGATGGATGCTGCTAAGAGGTGGGGCAGGGATGGGACTGGCAGGGCCTCTGCTTCTCCTGGTCTCCTACGTTTCCTCCATCCCCAAATGAGGGAGGTTTGCCACGAGCCCAAGTCATTTTGAGTTTCTTTTTCTAACAGGGCCACAGCCAAGCCCATCTTGGTGCTGCTGCCAGTCCTGGGCCTGACATGGGTGTGCGGGGTCCTAGTTCACCTCAGCATCATCTGGGCTCATGTCTTCATCGTGCTGAACTCCCTCCAGGTAAGTCCCCATCTGGCTGACTGGAAAGCTTGGAGCATCAAGAGACAGAGCCCCCCGGCTGAGGTTACTGTGAGACACTAGAGCTAATCAGGCACTGAATGAACTACCCGCCTCTCCAGTCCCATCTAACAACTGGCATGCTGTGGGGGAGGGGGAGGCACCATGGGGAATGGACACTTTCCAGCAAGGAAAAGCCTAAGGAACTTAGTCCCTTAGTAAGCAAGGTTAAAACTCTCTGTAGGTATCCTCAGGATTCTGTCTCAGCACTGTGCAGGTAAAGACACCATGAGAGAGTAAAGGAATCTCCCTTCCTGCATGGAGACAGAAACACCCCCATGTCTTGAGGTTCCTTGGCTCGCCGGGTGGGGATTAAAACTAAATGTGGTTAGTGGCATAAATTTCCGTCTGATGTTTCCTCTGCAGTGTCTTGACACTAGAAATACGTGAATGGGGTTCACAGCTGAGAGGTGTGTGCATACCCCCCAAGCACAGTGCTGCAGCATGAAACAGTTCTAAACAGATAGCTGTGAAATGAGGCCAGTGCCCTGTTACCGGGGGGCACGGGGACTCACCAGGTGCAATGAGCAGCAGATTTCTTGCAGAAGGCAGAAATCCACCTGCACCCTGGCGGGTGCAAGGCCTTTTGCTTCCTAATAACTCACCCACCTCACATAGAGTTCTGTTGTGTCGGGTGGTTTCAGTTCTGTTCTCTCCAGGTTCTTACACCATGCCAGTCACCAGAGGATTTGAGTTCTGTCAAAATACATAAATGCCTGGTGGTTAATTGCATATTGATAAAAGCTTGAACTGGAGTTGAACAAAGTTTTATATTCCTTGCTGCACATAATTGTATTATTCCAAACCAACACTTTTACCTATTTATTTACTTTGCGTAACTCACAATTTCACTAAAAAGGGGCCAATCCGTGGGTCTCAGTGCCTTTGCCGTATGGTGCATTAAATTACGATCAGAAGGACCCAACTCCATTAACCTGTTCTATGCATTTGAACTCCAGTCATCAGAAAACCTGCAGAAGGAAGACCGATTAAGTCATTATTAAGGCCTAATTTTCTAACCAGGCATCTGGATTTGGGAGCACACTTTTTCATCCATAATTTATTTGTGCTTGTCCTCAAAATCTGTTGCATTTCAAAATTACATCTGCAAAAAATGGAAGCCAGGTTTGGAGATCTGACCCTTTATGGCCAGCTTTTAGAATACTGTGGTGGTTTCTCATCATCCATATAACAGATCATCAGTTTAAGAACGTAAGAGCAGCCATAGTGGGTCAGGCCAATGGTCCAGCCATCCCAGTGTCCTGCCTTCCAACAGTGGCCAATGCTGGCTCCTTCAGAGGGAATGGACAGAACAGGGCAGTCATTGAGTGATCCGTCCTTTATCATCCGCTCCCAGGTTCTGGGCAGTACATTATGTGAAGAAGCACTACCCTGTGTTTGTTTTAAAGTCCTGGCGAAATACAGCTTTAGTGAAATGAAATGATTTCAGGTCCTTTAGCTAGGTAATTATATTGTTTCCATTGCCATGGAATCTGAGCCTCTAACCCCATGAAATAGGGAAGTGATGTGATTCCCATTGTACGTGTGAGAAACCAAGACACAGAGAGACTTGTGATCACACGGGAAGACTGTGCCCAGCCAGGTAGTGGCAGGCACTGACTGTTCCAGCTCACGTCTCACGCTGTCAGACTGGTAGGGTTACTGGGCTAGAGAGACAGTGCACAGGGAATTCATCAGACCAGGCTAGCTAGCTGTTTCCTTCAAAATGGGAGGTGTTTTCAGGATAAGCCCAGTGGACTATGTACCATCTCTTTTCCAATGTGATAGTGTTCTAATGTCTGGAGGCACTTCTCACCTCTGGGGAACCAGTGGGCTTTTCCAAGCTGTCCTTAAGCATCTGAGGAACCTAAGTAAATAATAATGAGGTGTGAAATGCAGCCCTGAGCAGAGTGTTTATTTAACCCTCCCCGAATCTCTGGGCTGGCTGACTGGTGTCACAGTTTTGCTGTTTAAATCTTGTTTCTCATAATTAGATTTCCTGACATTAAATCATGGTTTTGGAATGACGCTTCTAAATTTATATTCCCATAAAATATCTCATCTGAGCTTTGTTTTGGCCATTTACTGGAGAATTTATTACTGTGTAACGTTTCATTTTAATGAAGCTCTGAGGCAGACGTTCTAATTGCAGCTTGCCTCAGTGAAACAAGCCTAACTCCTACACACACACTGAACTCCAGCACTAACAGCAAGAATAGTGCTCATCAGGGATGGGCCATGTATGACCCTCATGCACTTCTCTACCTGATGTCTAACTGTGGCTAAACAGACATTATTCCTGGATGTCTCACATTCCTGGTTATTAAGAATCAAGTACATTTCTGGACTAAAACACTTCATCCTTTAAATCCTTATCTGAAGGGCCCTGCAGCTGATCCCAAAGGTGCCCACACTTTGTCCAAGTAGGGCTGCATTAGGAACACAAGGGCTGGGCCTGATTTGCAGAACATGGAGTAACTGAGAGACATTGCGATCTAGTGGCTGTGGTACTGGACTGGGAGTCAGGAGACCTGGGGTCTATTCCTGACTCTGCCGTTAACTTGCTGTGTGACCTTGGGTATGTTGTGTCGCCTGCCTGTGCTGCTGCTTTCCCCTTTCATGCTGTGTCTGTAGGCTCTGCAGGGCAGGGCCCGTGTCTCAAGATGGGTTTGTACAATGCCTATGTGCAATGGGCCCAGATCTTCAATGCTACCTCTGAGGTTCCACTGTAGCACAAGTAGATCGCAGCTGCCATCGTCTCTAGTCTGGAAGTGCAGCCTGTGGAAATGGCAGCCCCCACTGTGCTCAGAGTGGAGCATTGTTTGCTGGCACTGTAGTGTCTAGGGCAGGAGTAGGCAACCTATGGCACGCGTGCTGAAGGCGGCACACGAGCTGATTTTAGTGGCACTCACACTGCCTGGGTCCTGGCCACCAGTCCGAGGGGGTCTGTGTTTTAATTTAATTTTAAATGAAGCTTCTTAAACATTTTAAAAACCTTATGACTTTATGTACAACAATAGTTTAGTTATATATTATAGACTTATAGAAAGAGACTTTCTAAAAACGTTAAAATGTATTACCGGCATGCAAAACCTTCAATCAGAGTGAATAAATGAAGACTCAGCCCAGCACTTCTGAAAGGTGCCTATCCCTGGACTAGGGCATTGGCTCTGGGATGCCACAGATCAGACTTGGTCTGCAGATCACAGGGACTGACTCTTTGCTCGTATTTGTACAGCACCGTGGACAACGAGGTCCTGGTCCCGGACCAGGGCTCCCAAATGCTACCGCAGTACAAATAACTAAGAAGAATAAGAGCCCCCCAGGAGAGAATGGAACCACACCACAAACTCTATTTGAAAACAATATTTAATTTTGTTTCTTGGGGTCACAAGTTTGTTGGTTTCCTTAAGGGAATTTAAGGCCATTCCTAGCCCCCATTTGGGAAAGAAAATGGTACCAAGTCCTGTTAGCAATGTAACAGCCAGCAGCTCCCTGCAGTCTTAGACTCAGCCCAGCTGAGAAATAGCCATTCACATGACCCTGGCATCAAAGCAGGTCCCCAGATCATGAGCGGAGTAAAATCACAGAATACACAGCAGGCCCACAATGTGTCTCAAAGCGTCAGCCACATGGCGTGCGAAGGGCTTACTAAACCTGGAGAGAAGGCAGCTGTAGATGGAGCTAGAGAAACACTGAAGCACAGTTGGTCCTGACGCTGGTGGAAAGAGAATTATGGATGGGTAAAGGGTGGAATTTTTTATTAAGAGACTGCAATTGTTAATTGTTATTAGATGAGATGAGAGCAGACAGGATCTCTAGCCTGGGGAGCTTGCAAACCGAAGGACTAATACAAATCTCACAGAGGTCAATGGAAAGATTTCCACTGATTTTAACGGGCTTTCTTCAGGCCCTAAGACTTCCAGTTCAGGAAGATATTTGAGCATGTGCCTAACTTTAAACACACAGTGCTGTTCCAAACAGTGATACTTACCTGAAACTGGGCCTAATTAAATTGGATGTAGGGGCGGACACAGAGCCCTCTGAAATTGGTAAAGAGATTCCCATCGACTTCAGTGGGCATTGGATCAGCTCTATGATGTGGGCGGGGAGGGGGAAGGAATAATATTTAAAATAGTTTGTTAGAACTGAAAACAAATTTTTGGGCAAATAAAAAAATTAGAATAAACCCCCTCATTTCAGGTTGAATGATCTGAAATTAAACATTTTGTTCCAATTCTGAGTAGTTTTTAATGTTGAAATTAAAAAATAATAATAATAAAAGGAAATTTCTAAATGAAAAGTCAATTTGAATGGAAAAATCAAAACATTTCATTCTGAAAATGTCCAAACACAACGTTTTGATTTGTTTAAAAGAATTCTTGTGGTTTTTACTGAAACAATTTAGCAAACTCGACATAAATTAGTGAAATGTTTCAGTTTCACAGAATCTGCATTTTTTGCCCAAGCAAGTTTTGATGAAAAATGTCACCCAGCTCTACAATAACAACAATGAGATGGCCCCAGATGGCAGTTTCCATCCTTCTGCTCTGCACATTCACATATGCACTTGACAAACTCCTTCACAAACACTATGTGACGACTCCGAAATCAGAGGCACTCGAAACCAAGAGAGCAGCCTGGCTGACTCATGTACCGTGCATCCAAAATTTGAATGACTGGGATTCAAAGGCTTTCAGTATCTATTTGATTTTTTCCTGCTTTAAAACAGAAAATGGTCCCGATGGCATCTTTGTGATATGGGGTGGGAGAGGCCTGTGGCCCCCAACTCTGGCATATTTGGCAGGTTTCACTTTAATAATGACTCCAAGTATCCAATAGCTGAAATGAAGCCATTATTGCCACGTGTACAAGATGGATAGTTGCTTGAATGAATTTTATGCCTGCTGCTGGAGCTTCTCCAACTGTGAGGTGCTGCTAACGCACATCCGTTTGCTGTCAGATGGTGAAGGCCGAAGGCCAGCCAGAGGCCACCTCTCCATGTTTCTGCTATTAGGGATGTCGGGAGGCTGACAGGAGGCCTGTCGGCTGTAATTAAATATAGTGTCAATGCTTCTTGCCTCCTTCCAACCTCACTGCTGTAAAAGTGTAGCTCGGAGATGAACAGACAACAGCACCAGCACTCTTTAATTCCGCATTAGATTTAAGATTAAAACAAACCTATTTCCCAATTGGGACAAAACCCTTCAGAATGGTCAGCTTTAAGGAGCACAGTCTGTGTGTAAGCAAATGGAGGGAAGCAGATTAAAACATGGAGTCCCACTTCTGGTCCCATGCTGAGCCCCGGAGTCCTGCTGTCCTTCCCAGCTGTGTGCGTTTTAACCTCTTCCAACACCCTGTTCTTGGTCTGCACCATAGAAGAGCTTGTGGTCATTTTCTATTCATTCCTGGATCTCAGTATGGAGAACCTGGGCTTGGTGGGGAATCTCACTTTGTCCTGCCTGCCTCCCCCCAGCATTGTTCTGTGGAGAGCATTTCCGCTACTCCTTCTTCAGGTTCCTCGTTGTGTCTTTGCTGGCACAGGGGGCGAGAGTTCCGCTGTCTTGTTCATTTAGCTCTCATGGGCGTGGCCTGATCTGACAGCCCTCGGGGCAGCCCTCCTCTATTTGTCCCCAGAATTTGCTCATTCTGTGCTGCTAATGGGCCTCACCCCTGGCTGGAAGGGGTCACCTCCACTGGTGCCAGGGGACTTTGCTTTCCATGGCCCATTCAGCCTTGGGCTTCTCTGGTTACACCAGAAACAAGGCTGCCTAGCTGTGGACACTGGCAACTGGTCTGCCATCCCCCATCCTCTTTTCACACTAGCAACTGTGCTGTAGTCCATTGTTCTGAGCCACATTAAGGTCGCAGTTTTCACATGGTGGCAGGGAGTTCAGGGATGAACCCTGCGTTTTTAAATGCCATCCTCAGGATGACACATTTCTTGAGAGTTCATCTATCATGAATCACTTTCAACTCCATGTCACGGAGTCCCTGGGCGATGCTCTGGAACTGCTCCCCACAAAGCCAGTCAGGACTTTGGGGAGCCTCCTCCCCCTTGGAGCAGACTGTCTGCAGGGCAAGAAGCTCACACGGCTTCACCTCCTGGGTCTCTCCTTGGAGCATTCAGCATCCTCTGCCCCTCCGTGCACTTCACACAGTGAGCCTGCCCCAGCGGGGTCCTGGGGAAGCCACCGGGTCCTGCACCCCCACTTTGCAGTCAGAAGTGACTCTCAGCCAGCCAGTAAAACAGAGGTTTATTCGATGACAGGAACACGGTCTAAAACAGAGCTTGTAGGTACAGCGAACAGGACCCTTTGGCCGGGTCCATTCTGGGGGACAGTGAGCCAGACCCCCACGTCTGCACTTCATTCTTCGTCCCTAGCCAGCTCCAGACTCCCAAAACCCCTCCAGCCCCACCTCCTTTCCCGGGCCATGAGGTCACCTGACCTCTTTGTTCTCCCACACCTTTAGCATCCCCTTGCAGGGGGAAGGGCCTGGTCATTAGGTGCTAGGTGACAGAGGGTCGGCCAGGAACTGAGGCCCCCCCACAGTATTCAGAGGGAACATTAAGAACATTCCTAGTTCGTCACACTCCACCGCGGAGGAGAAGCTGAGTGCTGCGCTGAATGATATTTGAAGGGGAAAGATTCATATCAGTTCACCACTGGTTTTTTCTCTCCATTCAAGCTGCTACTTCTTTTTTTCCCCTTTTGTTCGTTCGTTCTTTGTTGTCTTCTTAAAAAACAATCTTTGTAATCGCTTTGTCGTAAATCACAGCAGAGGCGCCCTTGCTTGCAGTACAGTCAAACAGTGGGGCCAGGGGAGTTTAGCTCATGAATATATTGTCTTCGTTTGCCTTCTCCCCTTTGCGAAGTAAGGTCATTCTAATTAGAAGATTACCCAGAAGGAGGAGTTGGGATCCTGACCAGAGGGCACACAGTAAAGGAAAAGCAGAGATAATATCACTTTTCAATCTGTCTGCTGCTTGGCCTATTCAAAAAGATTTCTTCAGCAGATCACCTTTGACTTGTGTTTAAAGTGCATTTGTTTATTTATGTAGCAATGTGGTAGCAGACAACTTTTTGTTGTTGTTGACTTGTGTTCTGTTTGTCTGTGGAAATTCAGATCTGTCTTCAAGGTTAGTCTGCACGTCAATGCCAAATCCAACTAATCATTCTCCTAACCAGTCAGTGGAGGAAGAAAACGAGCCACTGAAGAGCAGTATTACATGCTGTGTTAACTGCTAATTCCTGCCCCTTAGCTTGTTACTTAGAAGACTGACTGGCATCGACAATGGCTTCCATGCCCACTCATGTTTTCAAAAATGGTCAAAGATGGTAAAGGTGGCTGCCTTAGGAGGGAGTGTTTTATATAACACCAAGTAGCAGCCTTTGGTTTGATTGACCTAGGAGATAGGAAGGATAGTCCTGTGGTTGGTCCAGGCCTGGGAGTCATGTGATGTGGCTTCCATTGACATTATATCCCAGACTTCTTTGTGATGCTGAATAGTCTCTTCACCTTTCTATACCTGTTTCCCCATCTGTAAAATAGGATTACTCACAATAATACTTCAGTGGGGGTGGGAGGATTGAGGCTAAATTCACTGATGTGGAACACTTTGAGATGCTTGACTGGCAGCACTATGTTATTACTATGACAGTCTATAAATGTACTAGGAGTGATGCACACTCAGAGGCATCCCTGAATATCAAACAACTGTCTCATGCTGCCAGTACTAAAACATCCTTGGAATCTCTAAATAGTAGAGATGATAATTTCCTAACTCAAAAAGTGTTACATTCAACACAGGGGAGTTCCATGTTAGCCCTCATCTTGACAGATGAAGAGGAACTGATCACAGAACTAAAAATCACTTAGGTACAAGTGATCATGACTTGATCACATTTATAATGTGCAAACAGAATAAAGTCCAGACCGGTGATAGATATACTTGGTGCTTTAAAAAGGCCAGTTTCACAAAGCTAAAAACAATTATGAGCTAAATCAGCTCCAAGGAAGAATCTAATCAGAAAAATATGAATAATAATTGGGAATTGTTTAAGAACATCACAAAGCCACAATACCCCACAATTGAGGAAGAAGGCTGTATGGATTTTAAAAAGACCTAAATTAGAGGGGAAGTGAAAGCAGCTATAAAAAATAGAAACATAATATATAATGAATGGAAGAGAGGGCAGATGATTGTTTTTAATATAAATCAGAAGCTCTAGGAATTATATAAAATTTATAAGGGAAGCAAAGGGACACAAGGAGAAATGGCCAGCAGAGTTAAGGCCAATAAGGAATTTTTAAAGTATCTTAGGAAAAAAAGAATCCTAACAATGGTATTAGTCCATTACTAGATGGAAAAGAGAGAATTATCAATAATAATGCAAAAAAGGCAGAAGTCTTCAATAAATATTTCTGTTCTGCATTTGGGGAAAAAACAAATGATGTAGACACATCATATGATAATACTGTTTCCATTCCACTAGTACCTGAGGAGGATGTTAAACAGCTGTGACTGAAGTTAGACATTTTAAAATCAATACATCTGGATTACTTAGATCCAAGAGTTTTAAAAGAGCTGGCTGGGGAGCTCGCTGGACTGTTAATGCTGATTTTCAATAAGTCTTGGAACACTGGGGAAGTTCCACAAAACTGGAAGAAAGCTAATGTTGTACTAATTTCTAAAAAGGATAAACAGGATGACCTGGTATTTATAGGCCTGTCAGTCTGACATTGATCCTAGGCAATGTAATGGAGTGGCTGATATGAGACTCAATTAATAAAGAATTGAAGGAGGGTATATCATTAATGACTTTATAGAAAATAGATCCTGTCAAATTAACTTGATATTTTTTTGATGAGATTACAAGTTTAATTGATAACAGTGAGTGTGTTGATGAAATATTTTTAGACTTCTATATGGCATTTGACGTGGTACCATGCTGACATTTTGATTAAAAAAACTAGAATGATATAAAATTGACATGGCACACGTTAAATGGATTAAAAACTGGCTAACTGATAGCTCTCAAAATGTAATTGTAAATCATCATTGATTGGGTGTGTTTCTAATTGGGTCCCACCAGCTCTTGGCCCTATGCTATTTAACATTTTTATAAAGGCCCTGGAATAAAATGTAAATTCATCACTGATAAAGTTAGCTGGTGACTTAAAAAAATGGGGAGTGGAAAATAATGAAGAGGACAGGTGTCATAGCTTTCCTACTCAGATCTGAACCTTAGAGTTCAGAAAATAAGTTGCTAGCATGAAACCTCCAAGCTTAATTACCAGTTTGGATCTTATAGTGCTGCCACCAGCCAAAAATTCCAGTGTTTGGCTCACTCTGGTCTCCCCAAAACCTTCCCTGGGGGACCCCAAGACTCAGATGCCCTGAGTCTCACAACAAAGGGAAATATCCCACTTCCCTTTCCCCCTCTTTAACCTCCTCCCCGTTTCCCCTCGCTGGGTTACCCTGGAAGATTAACTGTACTTAATTAAACTCCTTGAATACAAATACACGAGAGGACAATTCACCTTCTCCCCTCTTTCTTTTTCCCCCCAGTCTTCCCTGAGAGAGACAGTAACCGGCACAGAGATTCTATCCCCTTGAGCCTCACTATTTTTGAAAAGAAAATACCAACAAGTTTTATAAAAGAAGCTTTATATAAAAAGAAAGAAAAAGACACAAAATGTTCCTGTATGCAAGATGACAATATAACAGGGTCATTGCTTAAAAGAAAATGAATAAACAGCCTTTATCCAAAAAGAATTACAATTAAACCATCCAGCCAATTACACCATGTAGAATACAAAACAATATTAAAAACCTCTATATTGTCTTTATACCTTACTTACACGGAAACAGAAGATTAGAAAAACTGAAGTAAGAGATCCTCTCAGAGCCAAGTAGCCAAAGCAGAGACACAGACAAGGACACATACCCAAAAAATTCCTCCCTGAGCTTTGAAAAATCCGGTTTCCTGATTGGTCCTCTGGTCAGGTGTTTGGTTCCCTTTGTTTAACCCTTTACAGGTAAAAGAAAACATTAACCTTAGCTATCTGTTTATGACAACAGGTACTGATACAGAGCGGTCCTGGATCACTTTGTTAACTGGTTCAAAAGCAACAATCAGAGAATCATAGAGATTTAGGGTTGGAGAGACCTCAGGAGGTCATGCAAGTCCAACCCCCTTACTCAAACCGGACAACGCCAAACTAAATACGCCAGCCAGGCTTTGCCAAGCTTGACCTTAAAAACATCTAAGGAAGGAGATTCTACCCACCTCCAGGTTAACCCATCCAGTGGCTTCACCACCCTCACTAATGAAATAGTGTTTCCTAATATTAACTCTAAAACGCTCCCCCACTGCAGCTTGAGACCATTGCTTCTTGTCTAATCATGTCTACCCACTGGAGAACGTCCTAGATCCCATCCTCTTGGAACCCCCTTTCAGTTTAGTGAAAGCAGCTATCAAATCCCCCCTATTCTTCTCTTCTGCAAGACTAATAATCCCATTCTTTCAGCTCTCCTTCATAAATCATGTTGCTCCAGCCCCGCTAATCATTTTTGTTGCCCTCCACTGGCCTTTTCAATTTTTCCACATTCTTCTTGTAGTGTGGGGCCCAAAACTGGACCAGCTACTTCAGACTGAGCCTCCACCCAATGCCGAATAGAGGGGAATGATCACGTCCGTCGATCTCCTGGCAGTGCCCCTACTTATACAGCCCAAAATGCCATTGGCCTTCTTGACAACAAGGGCACACTGTTGACTCATATCCAGCTTCTCGTCCACTGTAACCCCTCGGTCCTTTTCTGTGGAACATCTGCCCAGCCAACTGGTCCCTAGTCTGTAGCAGTGCATGGGATTCTGTGAGTCCATTACTAGGTGGAAAAGGATGGTGATAAATTGGAGAGGGTTCAGAGAAGAGCCATGACCATGTTTAAGGGAGTGGGAAACATGAGAGCCATCTATTTAGCTTAACAAAGATAAGGTCAAAAGGTGACTTGATTACTGTCTATAACGGGGTGGCCAAACTGTGGCTTGCGAGCCACATGCGACTGTTTTACCGTTAAACTGATAAATGCAGGTTCAGATTGGCTGGCTGAAACCATTTGCAAATTTGGATCAACATCAGCAAAGTGTTTGGTCAAATAGCCAAACACAAAGGCTGAAATGTGGGAATGGTTCATTTTGGTATTTCCAAAACAAAATATTTCACCTTTTAGTTTTGGAAAGATGTTTAATTTTGGAATTTCACCAAGTTTTATTTAATATTTTTAAAAGGTTAAAAACTCTTAAAAACTAAACTAAATGTGTGCTTCAGACTGAAATTAACTTTTTTCCCCAAACTTTTTCATTCTGCCAAAAAAAAAATTGGTTTGGGTCGACCTGAGGGAAATTTTTAAAAATGTTTTGGTCCAACTACCAAACTGAAAACCCATTATTGGTATAGCTCTAGCTAAAAACCCCTCTAGCAAGCGGGCTGCCTCCTCCTCTGCCTCCTCCACCTAACCAGGGGGTCTTTTTTTAACAGTGGGTCTAGGCAAAGATGTGCAAGGTCTCTGGCCTCTTAAAAATCACAGGGCACTTTCAGAACAGCCCGATCTTCTCAGCTTTTCTCCCCTCCCCCCTGCACCCCACCCAACTGGCATCCTGCAAAATTTATCACCCAAGACTCACTTTTTTGCCATGCTCCCCCTCCCATCACGGTCAATCATATACGTTATGAAATCTAGGTTTGAGCTGGACTTGCTGTGGTCCTGGGGTGATGTGCTGATGCTTGAGTCCTCTCTCTGCTGTGTGGGGAAGGAGATGGGAGGAGAGAGTCACTGAAACCAGTTGTGTGCTCCATGCTGTAATGCACACCCAGTGGTGCTTGTTTTGCGTGAGCTCACGTGGCATATGGCTGAGTGAGGGGAGGGGAGAGGTGTCTGGTGGCTGGGACAGCAAACGGAACATCAGCACTCCTGGGTTCTACTCCTGACTCGCTTGCTCTGTGCTCTGAGCACGTCACTTACCCCTCTGTGTGTCAGTCTCCACCTCTCTAAAGTAGGGACTGTCCTGCCAGCAGCACTGGGAGTGTCGAGCTGTGTTTGAAATCCGCGTATGACTGGAGGACAAAATCTCCTTCGATGTCTGATGACTAACTACTTAGTTTAAGTGCTGCCCCATTTTACAGACGGGGACGTCAAGACAAAGCGAAGGGACTTGCCCAAGGCAGTGGCAGCTGGAGGAGTAGAACACAGATCTCCCTACCGTCAGTCCTGTGTGCTCACCATATAGCAGCTGCTTCCTCAATAACATTGGAAATCCTGGTGGGACCCCAGGGTGGCCGTGCAGGGTGTGACTAAGACATGCAATACGTTACGGCCTAGTGACCAAACTAATCCCATTTGGAAAGAAGCTGGGAGTGATCATTCCTGCCCCCCGGGACATGGACCACAGGCTGCATCTCAGCAGCTTGTGTGGATGGAGGAATTGGGCGGTCTGGTCCCGCTCAACTGGGTAACTGGGGTGATGCTGGTTCCTCTGGGCCAAGACTCACTCTCTGGTTTTTGGCTTTGCCACTTTGGCCACCTGGCCCCGCTGGCGAGCCAAGAGGTGTATTGGGCCTGAGAGTCATCACGGCTGGTCCTTTTCATCACATTTCCCACAGCTTCTGTGCGGATCCACTTAGATTTCATGCTTCACAGATTTACTTTCACTGAACTCTGCGTGGTAGGCTGTCCTATCTAGTAGTTTTTACACTTCGCATTTTAAAGATCCTGACTTTTTAAACAACTGATCTTTGGGATTCTGGAATTAGATTGTGTGCTCTGTGGCTGTAGTGTCCTGGATAGTGCTGGGCACATTACCAGGCTTAACAGACAATTATTAACACCCATTCTGCAGTGGGGAGTGTTTGTTCTCATAATAGTCCTCTGGCTGGAATAGCTCACTTATCCCCTCGCTGCTGGGGAAGGATAATCACGCTTAGCACTTGTAGGAGGCTTTTCAGAAGTGCTCATCTTGTTCCACCAGTGCTCAATGGGAGGCAATGGGAGCCTAGTTAGGCAAGTGGAGAGTGCTTTTAAAAAGCCCATCCCTAGGACACGGATCATCTGCAGAGTTCTGGGGTGAAATCTTGTCTCTGTTATAGTCATTGTCAGTGACTTCGTTGGAGCCAGGATTTCACCCCAAATGTTCTGCAAAGATGGGCAGGCGTCACTGTCCCCATTTTTACAGATGAGAAACTGAGGCCCGGAGTGGTGAAGGCCAAGGTCCCACAGCAGGTCGGTGGCAGAACTCCTAACTCTCATTGTCCTACCCTGGACCATTGTGCCCCACTCACCATTGAAGTTTGAGGCATTAGTGATTATCATCTCACTACTGAGTGTTTCTGTTGTGGTTATGCCAGTCAGGAGTCAGGGGCTCCGTGTGCCAGGTGCTGCACACACCTATCATGAAAAGACAGCTGTGTTTGCAAAGTGGCGTCTCGGGCTGGATTTGTGATTTGTTTCGTGCCAGTTTAACTCTCTTCCATATTTTAGCCACATTCAGTCTCTCTGCAGCTGGGCCTTCTTTCTCCCGGGCTCCCCTCCCAGCTGACATCACCATCTCTCCTCCCAGTTCTATACAAAAGGATTATTTCAAGGAAGACCTGTCTTGGCAGCCGCACCAGAAATCTGGTCTGTAGGAGTGACCAACTTTGCTGTTTGAAGGACAGGTTATGGCACCATGCCAGGATATTGCTACCACTCCACTTGCCAAGAGTTTTCAGATGAAGAGCAAGACTCATTGAAGACAAGATGAATTACTTTTCTTACTGCCGCTGATTTATCTAGCTGCGATAACAAACACCCTGCAGATATAACATAAATCTGGTGGGCCAGATAGGGCTGCCTTTAAGGGCGAACTCTTTCGTGTAAAGCTGTAATTAGTCCCTGGTGCTTAGCCCAGTTTTGACCCTACGTGGTGCTGTTTCTAGGCCTATGTCTTGTTACAGCTTGTTTATATGCTGTGCAGCAGGCTGGGGATGAGGTTTTGGACTGGGGCTCTGTATTTTGGAGTCACTGGTGGTGGCTGAGCTTGTGTGGAGTTGACAGCATGAGGTCTGGCCTCCACTCTCTAGCCCTCTCTGAGTGGGGAGGGAGAACAAGCGTGGTGGGTTTAGACTCATAGACTCATAGGTCAGAAGGGACCAATATGATCATCTAGTCTGACCTCCTGCACAAAGCAGGCCACAGAACCCTACCCATCCACTTCTATAACAACCTACCCCTTATGTCTGAGTTACTGAAGTCTTCAAATTGTGGTTTGAAGACCTCAAGCTGCAGAGAATCCACCAGCAAGTGACCATGCCCCACGCTGCAGAGGAAGGCGAAAACCTCCAGGGCCTCTGCCAATCTGCCCTGGAGGAAATTCCTTCCCGACCCAGATATGGCAATCAGCTAAACCCTGAGCATGTGGGCAAGACTCACCAGCAGTACTCAGGAAAGAATTCTCTGCAGTAACTCAGATCCCATCCCATCCAACATCCATCAGACATTGGGCAGACTTATCTGCTGATAATCAAAGATCAATTGCCAAAATTAAACTATCCTATCATACCATCCCTTCCATAAACTTATCAAGCTTAGTCTTAAAGCCAGATATGTTTCACAATCCCTCCTTGGTTAGAGGGTTTGGATCTGCCTCCCATTTCCTCTTGACTCACCCTAGCATGGGCTGTAATACTGACATGGCTCAGTGGAGATCGAACCCAGCACCTCTTACCCTTAGCGCATAAGCCACTAAGAGGCCTCTGTGTTAGCCACGGCTGTGCGCTCCTCGCTCTCTTGTTGGCCTAGCCGCCTCTGAAGGAGGACAGAGGACCTACCCCCACCCCCGAGCAGGCCTGGCTTATGGGGAACTAGAATCAGTGCACCTGGCAATCACTCAGCTCCAGTCAGCTGCTGTGGTCTGTCACAAATTGACGATCACACTGAAAAGGAAGAGGCCTTGTCGCCTTGCTTTGCTCTGCTCTGCCCACGCAACGGCTGCATCCATCTGGGCTCTCCTCATGGCTACTTCAGTTGTCGGGAAGGGCTGTCTAGTTCCCGCATTTCAGCTGTTCCTACACAGGGGTCATCTCCCCGCGTTTGCATTTTTGAGGGGGGTGGAGCTCCACCCAGTAATTTCTGGAAGGATTTTCCTGTTCACCACTGAATGAAGTGTGGAATCCTGGGCTTGGGAATGGGAGGGAGGCCTGATGGAGTCAGTGGGTTGACGGCTGCCATTGCTCTTCAGCTCCACCCAGCTCCATCCCAGAGCAACAGAGCAGCCGCTGGGCGTGGAAGGTGCTAGGTGCACCTTTGCCGGCCTGCCAGAGGTTGTGCCAATATCCCTTCAAAACCAAGTGTGTGTGGATATTGCAAAAGTAGCGGAAGGAAGGGGTGGGGACTGGGGAGGCATGAAGAGAATCTTCCTCATTTTAAACTCTCTTGAATGAAGTCAGCCGAGCTCTGTCTGTTGCCATGGATGACGTTTATTAATGTAGTGCTAGGGGACCCACCAAGCGCAGGGCCCCCTTGTGCTAGCGCCTGTCCATATACAGTAGCAGCTAATGTCTACAGGGCATCGTTCCATATTGTGAGTCCTTTCCCATCGTTCTCTTCCACCTCTTGAAGGGGATGTGTTAGAAGAATGAGATCCCAGGGACAACAGGGGTCGTCTATGTCAGAATCAGAGCAGTGAGTTGCACCAGCACTGAGAAGCAGAGTTTGAGGTTTGGGGTGGAAATCCAGCCAGCTGTGAGCAGAGCACAATACCGGCTTGGAGATGAACCCCAGCAGGTCTGAGTGCTGAGATTTCTGAAGCATATATGTTCCGGTGACATCGCAAGGAACAATAACAGGAGCTATCCCATGCTAGGCACTGTCCGGGCACACAGTAGCAGTGTCCATAGGGCATTGTTCTGTATTGTGAGTCCGTTTCAGTAGTTCTCTTCCACTTCTTGAAGATGATGTGTTAGAAGAAGGAGACTCCAGGGACAAAGGCTGCTCATTCCTCCTCTGAAGTGCAGTCGGACTGCAAAGGCTAATCATGGAGGCTTCATGCTTTGTGCCGCTTAGTGATGGTAAGAGTTACCAATGCCCTGAGTCACAGATGGAGGTTGGCAAAGCCAGATAGCTGCTGGTGACATAGTGGGGGTGCTCTGCAAATGTTTTGTGGCCCAAAGCAGCAGACTCTGACCCAGTGTGGGCAGAGCCCCAGCATCCGTCAAAGACAGAGACCCACTTACTTCCCCTGTTTCAAAATGGTCACATATTTTGTCGGTCTATTGCAGCCTGTAATATTTTGTATTTTCTCTCCTTTTCAGGGCTTTTACATCTTCCTGGTCTATGCAATCTATAACAGTGAGGTAAGAGGAAGCTCTCACTGGGTTTTGATCCATATTCGGAACAGTCATATATTAGAAATGAAACTGGTAACCAGAATCTTAGCAAATGCAAAGGTCGATATTCTGTCCTGGCCCTTGGCTCCCATGACAGCTGTTGCTTTTGCCCCCTTGACTTGTTCAGAGGATGTTGTGGTTTTATCAGAACAGCACTGGCCCTGTCTCACAACCCTGCTCAACTTTCAGGTGAGGAACGCCATACAGAGGATGAAGGAGAAGAAGAAAGCTCTCTCGTTCACAGTAAGTGTGAGGCAGAGATGCTGCTCCGGTTTCATTAAACACAAGCTGGTTTCAGAGGATGTTTTTTAGAACGGTGGATTTCTGGGAAACCCAGTTTGTGTCCCCTTCCCTCAAATCTACAGCATAACATCCACTGGGCATCCCTCACTACCAGCCGGGATTATCAACCCCCTCTGATAGCCATGTATCCTATAGGGCATGCTGATTTCTTCTTCTCAGCCCTCCATAGCCTCTCTGGGGACTTCAGTCTAAACACCCTCAGACTAAACTCTAAAGAAAGGCCCAAACGTTGACATTTCCCATCATGCCTCAGCTGTGGATTGCTGTGTGTGTGAGTGAGGTGGGTGTGGACCCATTTTTGATCCACAAAACAGGGCAGTTTGTAGGATGTGACTGACTCCAAGGCCAGGCAAAAGGCCTCTCTCCTTGTTCTGATTGATGTGAGACCTTGATCTTTAAAACCCAGGGTTATCACATTCCACAGTGCCCCTTTAAATCCAGGTTTGTAGCCAAAGTCTGCCCTGCGCAATACATTTGGGCTGTCCCTGATGTCCTGGGAATGCATTGTTGGACAAAACTTGGCCCTGGGAATGTCTTTTGAATGGACCTGGCATATTCAGGAACATGGAGTCGGGGGACATCATTTTCCTCCTGAACGACGCTAGGGAAGGTGGAGGAAGATGTGCCGCTGGTTCTGCAGTTTGGGCAGTTGCGGCAGATCTGCCTGGAGAATCCACACAGACTGAAGAGTGGCCTTATTGGCAAAGAGGTGATAGTTAAGAAAACAGCTGCAGCAGATTTTTAAAATGATGCACAGTATCAAAATCCTTTAAAGGCAGACATGTCGTGGATTCCTGAGGGCTCTGTCCTGCTTCTCTGTCATTGCAGAACTGTTCTCATCCAATCAATTATCTGTCAAGTCCAAGAAATACAACTTCCTGGGAGACTGGGAAGCTGAGTCCTTCTGCGCCCGAGAGCGCCGTGTCCAGCCCTGTGCAGAAAGATCCCCCACTGAAGAACATTACCAACAAAGGTAAAGAGCCCCTTCTGGGACCTCAGCTTTGTATTCAGGTTGTATTCTGTGCTGCTGGTACAGGAGGAGGTAGGCTGACCTTTCCGGGGGGTCCAACTCTCATGCAGTTTTTATCCCTTGCATAGTTTTGAACCCTCTTAAACACCACAGAGTTGGAAAGTTTGACCCGGTTATGAAGTTCCCAAAGGTGACTGTAGCACATGAGTGCCAGCGTCAGGTCAGGCTGTTCCAAACTAGGGCACACACCCTAATGGGCTGGGAGGTCTAGACTTAGATTTCAACAACCAACTGCACCATGTGCAAACCCCCCAGGCACTTGAACAGCCTTAACACGGAGTCACAGACTGTCCCCTCGGCTACTCTGGTCTGTCTTACCATCCAGGTGACATGAGTGTCTCTCTGTGATTGATGGCCCCAAACACCGAGGATCACAGGAATATTCAGGTTACTCCCAATCCCAAAGGACCAGTCACTTACCCCAGGTCAATTGTGCTTCAGGGCCCACACCAAAAACAATGCTTGTAGGTGATCCTGTAGCGAACTATATGAAGATCTATTAAATAGGAAAAGGAAAATGGAGAGTTATTTATAAGGTTAAAGCAAGTGAATATAGACCATGAATGATTTACAGCCTTAGGTTTCACAGAATCATAGCAGATCAGGGATCTCAGAAGGTCATCTAGTCCAGCCCCCTGCTCAAAGCAGGACCAATCCCCAGACAGATTTATGCCCCAGATCTCTAAATGCCCCCTCAAGGACTGAACTCACAACCCTGGGTTTAGCAGGCTGATGCTCAAACCACTGAGCTAGCTCTCCTCCTGTATAGAAGGTAATATAGGCTTCTATAATCAGCAAGCTCTATTTGATCTCCAGGGCTAACCCAGGCTAAACAGCTGGGGATCTCTCACTTATGTCTAGAAACACCTTGCTCCCCCTAGAGTCCAAGCAACAGAGACAGGATGGCTGGGGGGGGGGGCAGGTGGGGCAATTTGCCCTGGGCCCCGCAGGGGCCCCCACGAGAGTTTTTTAGGGCTCCTGGAGCGGGGTCCTTCACTCGCTCCGGGGCCCCTGGAAAACTCTCGCGGGGCCCAGGCCCCCAGAGCGTCTTCCGCTCTGGGTCTTTGTCAGTAATTTGGCAGCGGGGGGTCCTTCTGCACCGGGACCCACTGCCGAAGTGCCCCAAGATCCGCTGCCGAAGAGCTGGGTCTTCGGCGGTAATTGGATGGCAGAGACCCCCACTGCGGGTCTTCGGGGCACTTTGGTGGCAGGTCTCGGAGCGGAAGGACCCCCTGCCGCCAAATTACTGCCGAAGCGGGGGCCCCCTGCTGCCGAGGACCCAAGGCCCCCTGAATCCTCTGGGCAGCCCTGAGCAGAGAGATCCTTAACTCCTTTTGTTTGAGGTTTTTAATCCTCCTCCTGCCATGTTCTCTGAGCTGCAAACTCAGGAGTTCACTTGCATGACTCATCTTCACAGATAAACAACAAGGATGTGTCTACATATAAACAATGACAGTGGCAACACTGCGCCACGGTAGGGCTTCAGTGAAGACGGGAGGGGTTCTCCCATCTCCTGGAGAAGCGGTAGCTAGGTTAACAGGAGAATTCTCTGATCAGCACAGCACTGTCTACAGTGGGGGTTAGGTTGGTGTAACTACGTCGCTCAAGGGTGTGGATTTTTACACTCCTGAGTAATGTCATTATACCAACCTGCTTTCCCACTGTAGACCAGACCTAAGAGTCTTTAGCCCTTTTGTTGACATTTTCTCGATCTTGATGTAGGGAGTTTCCACTTGTAAAATCCGCCCAGAGCCCATCTGCTCTCAATGTGTCTCCTCTTTGTGGGGCAGGGGCATACCAGTTCCTGCTCTTGCACTGATTATCATTCCTCTCCTGCATGGCCATTCATACAGTCACAGAACCTTACAATACGGAGCACAGATGTTAGAAGTGAGATTGATGCAGGGAGCAGCTCACAAGCATTCAACAGACTCTAAACACTAACCACTTTATCATTCTAATACCTCGTCTATCAATATTAACTGCACCCATCAGTGTCCATTTCAGACATGGGCACCTTAGCGTGAGCTGGCACCTGGCCTGCCAGTATCACAGTGGACATGAATGTTATTAGGTTTGTATTCCTTGGAGTGAGAGAGAAACTCAGATGAAAATATAAATACAGCACTGAGGGGCTGACTGGTTCCCAAAGAAGATAGTGGTAGAAGGCTGATTGATTTCAGTGGGATCAGTCCTTGTAGCGTATATGGGTCATCTGTGCATTTGAGGTGAGCGGATGTGGGGAATCCTCAATCCAGGAGTCACCTGAGCCGTTTTGCCAGCTAGGGCGGAAAACGTTTTCGGTGTCTCCACCCCCAGTGCCTGGGGGGAGGGGGGGAGTCGAGGGGCACAGCAGCATGGAGCTCCTCAAAGTTGGTGCCCAGGGCTTCTGCCATGCTCGCCTGCCCCTGCGTTGCCCTGAACAGCATGGCCTTCCCTCTAGGCAGAGAAGCATGTTGGTACTTTAACATTGATTTACGTGGGAGAGGGGGCAGGAAACTGATGTTAAACTAGAGAGAGAAAAGTTCACACACTCAAACGGATTGGCAGCTCTGAAAACTAGCTTGCAGTTCTTCAGACAGCCCAGCTGGGCCCTTTACTTCCTTGGGAGACACTTTAGGGGAATAAATGATAAAGCCCTTTGCAAGAAATGCACATTTCCATTCCTCAGGTGTATCCACATTCATTGTCTCACTTCACATTTTAGGAAACTTTGGTGCTAAAATTCCTATGGGGATTTCCTCAATGATGTCACCAGAGAGACCGGTACGTAATGTCTTGAGTTACTGTCCACCTTTCACATGCAGAATGATGCGTAGATGGGAGCGTTGTGTAGTGGATATAGCAAAGGGCTAGGACTTGGGACTTGTGGGTTCTATTTCCAGCTCTGTCATACATGTCTTTTCTTGTCCTGGGTGAATCACTTACTTGTCTGTGGCTCAGCTGCCACTTTGGTAAGATGGGGTTCATATCAGTCACCTCCCTCCGGGATTGGGAAGGTTCATTAGTGGTGGTAGCAGACTTCGTGAGCCATGTTGGGATCACTGTATGTATGTGCCTCCTCCTAAGCATTGATTAGGTTGGGAAGCTGAAGGAATTTACCCCAGTAAAAGGACCCTGTAATGAAGTATCTGAAGGCTTCAAATCGCTGACCTATGGAGGGTGGTGCAGCAGGTGTGACAAACAAATAATGGGATGAAATTATGATAAGAATCCAGCCTATTAGACTGAACAGTTTCTTGACAGGAAGTTGGCCAAGGGAAAGGGGTGGAAACCCTGTGATTCAGGGCACCCCAAACTAGGCTGGACAAAAGGCCCTACAAACATACAGAATAGAACAGCCCTACACTGTCTGCTGGGAGTCGCACCAAACAGCCCGATGGCTTCATGTCTAGGATTCTCAGACAGCCCCAGGAGGGCTCCTCAGGCGAAGGTGAGCTGTGGACTCAGAGTGGGGAGGGGGGAATCTCACTCCCTGGCATAAGCGAGTCCATGTAGCCCCTTTACAGACATCGCCATCCTTCACGGTGATGTGCTAGCTCTGCTCGAAAGCAATCAGTGCACCTGCCGCCCGTGCAAAGGAGTAAGGAGGCATCTGTCTATCCCTGCCCTTGGAAGATAAATAGTTGATTCTCTTTCTACTATCTGTGCCTTTGGGGGATGTCCAGCTCCTGGATATAAAGGGCCTCTATGCTGTTAGACCCATATGTGCTAACTCTTGGACTGCAGAGGGGAGGGAGAGATGGGGGTTGGTTTGACACATGAGTGGTGGGGGAGTCTCTCTGCTGCACGTTGATTCCTAGTTTTGTTGGTAACATTCATGGTCTCTTTTCTCCATTCTGTATCGGATGAGAATCAACTCCCAGGCCTGTTTATAACAGGGGCGTCCATAAAAGCACGAATGGAACTGAGCAATCAGAATGCCAAGACAGAAATGAGGTCAGGGCTATGAGCCTCCCCCAAATGAAGCACGTTAGAAAAGGGCTTGTGGTGTGTTTCAACATCCAAGTTACATTCTGTGCAAATGGGTATTGTTCAGTTGGCCCATTTCATTCCCCAGGCAGCAACTAATCTTCTACTAAGTTCAACAAGGCATGCTGTAAAGTGGAGAATAATTTAAATGTGACTACTCTGACACCACTTCCATTCCCACCACTGAAATGATCATGCAGCGTTCTGTGCACTTGACATAGAAGTTAACTTTAGTTTCCTCAGAAAAAAACATAATGCTACTTTCACATGAGGAATTTACCAAAGGGTCTAGATATACACCAAAATTTCCCTCTCTCTCTCTCCTTTATTGCTTTTGAAGTGCTATCTTCTTTATCTCACAGATAACATTCTGTTCCATTTCAAGGCAACTTAGTAAAACCGGTATTTATTGTCTCTCATGGTTTATTTTTGTTTAATGATGTTGCTATTCTTCCGGGTGCTAAATACCTGGCAGGTTTTCCAATAGATGCTTTTCTGACCCAGGCAGGTGCTGACTCTGGAAATTAGAACCATTGCTAAGCTACAAAATATGAGACGTGGGCTAAAGAGATTAACCAGGAGACTTGAGTTTTCTAATGCGGAGGGCATTAATAGAGGAGCCTGTAGATTTCCTAAATGCCAAGGCCGCAGCACTTCCTAGCTGGTAGATTAGGGGCAAAGAGAATTCGCTTGAGTCCAGGCTGGGGTCACTCAGAGCTTCCCTTTTTGTTTGTTACTTAAATATTTTTATTTAAAATGTTTTATTTTTCCTTTTCTAAACAATACAAATTCAACAACAATCAAAATACAAAATTCCCTGGTACCCAAGGAGCCAGTGTGGGAGGAAGCACGGCTGAGCCAGTTTTTGTTTAAATATTCGTTTGTCTTCACAAGTGACTTTTTTGCAACTCTTTCATGTTCTCTCTTCATGAACGTTTGAGCTCCACAAGTGAATTTTGAAGCTGATATATTCATTGTAAGCGTGTTTTGAATGTAAGATTTGTGCATTGTTGCAGCTTGTGCTATATGTGTCAATGCAGCTTGCAGTTGACTAGCTAGAGCCTGTAGTGCAGATTAGTTAAATAAGTCACTGGTATTGTTTCAGCTCCCCGACTGAATCCCTTATGTAAGTGACAGCGTGAGCTGTGAATTCAGAACAATATCGTTGAATGTAGCCTCGTTCTGATTAAGAAACTATTTTTTACAATAAGTCCAAAAACACTTAAAATGATGAAATGCTGTGCTCTGTTAGGTGCAAACATCAGAGTGCTTGTCACTGCATTTCATCCACGTTTTACTTGATGCATTTTTTGGTGAAAGGTTTTGGGGATTTGGCACCTCCCAGTGCGTCAACCCCCCCAGCCTCGTGGTGCTGGTTCATTGTGCCCCTTGTTGTGTAGACTGTGCAAATGCTGCAGCTGAACAGGAGTCACTGCCGTTCACTGAGCAGGGCAGTCAGGACAGGTCCCCATTGGAAGCAAAATTGATGATGTTAAGATGAAGAACAGTAGAACCTAGAGCAGTGGTTCCCAAACTTAAACAACCTGTGAATCCCTTTCACTGAAATGTCAAGTCTCGCGACCCCCTCCTAAAAATGAATATTTCCAGGGATTTTCTCCTTTACCTGAGTATAAATTATAAAAGCAGTGAGCTTGGAAATATAATTTTTTTTATTACATGCTTATGACATCCTATTTATTATTCATTGTTATTTATCATTACAGTATTTTTATTACATTATGAAAATGAAACACGTTTCCAAGATCTCTCTTTCGTAGCTTGTATCACTTTGAATAAACCTGTTATAAGACAAAGCTCCTAGGTTTCATCAAGAAGTATCAGATGTGAAACAGCATGAAGGTATTTAAGAAGCCAACTCAAAGAGTTCCTCCTGCACAAGCATTCAGGTCTTGAGTAGTCCAGGCAAACAATGCACGTTACAACAAAGCTTAAACTTGTTCTTCATCATAATTTTAAAAACAGCAAAAAGTATCCACCTCGTTTTCCATTTCTTATAAGGAGTCTTGAAGTATAAATCTCCTCAGTGTGATAGATATGCTTGCTTTGATCTGCTTAGCTCATGGAAGTCCAGGGGCCCCATGCCAGGGTTCCTAGGGACAGCTCTGTCCACCATTAGGGAATTTTTTCCCGAGAGCCCCCTGTAACATTTCACGAACCCCAGTTTGAGAACCACTGACCTAGAGGCTGAGGCTGATACTGTTTTTCTTCAAAAGAGATCAGGTTGGCCTCCTGTTTTGTATCAAGATATCTGAATGTGAATCCTTCCCACCCTTGTCAGCAGTGCTTAGGGGATAGAAACAGCTCTACCATTCCTATCTAAAGTTTATCATTTAAACAAGCCTTGTGATTTTTAAGTCAATCTTGTGGTTGTTCGGAGCCTGCCAGATCTGTGAATGCGTGGAGCTAGGGATGCTGGGAAACCATTGCCAGGATTAGGCCTTAAATTAGTAAATATTTTGTGGAAGAGAGGGTGGAGGTGGTGACCCCAGGGTGCCTTATGGTGCAGGTGGTCTTTACTAGGGCCTGCCTGGGTCCCACGGCTGGCTCTGGGGGGGCCCTATGCTCCATCCATGCAGTAAGAGATGGAAAAGCTGGCATGGGTTAGCCGGTCCGGTCCCCTCTTGTGTTGGATTGTTCTGTATGTCCTAGCACTGTGCCCCATCTGCTGCATTGCCCCAGGCAAGGACGGGAGCCCCACTTTCAGCGAAGCATGCTGCCAGGGCAAGTCTCTTATGCCACAGGCCCACTTTTGGGGGGCTCTCCCTAAGAACGCATGCTGGGCACTGGGGAGAATGCCCAGCTGGCACCAGTGGGAGAGTTCACCAAAGCTCCGTCAACACGAGGGGCAGGGCAGTTCCCCACCCTGTGAAGCAGCAGAGCTGCAGGGAGCGATGGGAAAGGAGAGTGCATGCGGCAAAGGACTTCTTGGCTGCATTGGTGGCAGGAAAAAAGCCCTGCCCTGAGCTGGGGAACGTGGCTGTGAACAGATCTGGGCTCCCTGGGGCTTGGAAACTCCCTCCCTGAGCAAATCCCAATTAACGAGTGTTCTCCCCTCTTTCAGGCTGTAGAGCTGACAGCGTTCAAATCCTCAGGTAACTTCTCCCTCCCTCATTTCCGCCTCTCTTTGTGCTTGGGATAATGTCTTGAAGAGTGTATTAAAAATCATATTGCACCGCTGCATCTGCACTGAGGAGGGCTGGTCGCAGAAAGGGGGGATCCATGCACACAGGCAGAAATGTTCTCCTTGTTCTGTTTTTAATTTCAAAATACGGTGTTTTGTCAAGATTGCAACATTCAAACAATCTCAGCTCAGGTGTTTCTTGAAATACTGGGGGGGCGGGGAGATATTGGATCTGGAAAAGGTTCCGAACAGGGCAACAAAAATTATTAGGGACATGGAACGGCTTCCGTATGAGGGGAAATTAACAACACTGGGCCTTTTCAGCTTGGAAAAGAGATGACTAGGGGGATATGATTGAGGTCTGTAAAATCATGACTGGTGTGGAGGAAGTAAATAAGGAACTGTTATTTACTCCTCCTAATAACACAAGAACTAGGGGTCACCAAATGAAATTAATAGGCAGCAGATTTAAAACAAACAAAAGGACATATTTCTTCACACAACACATAGTCAACCTGTGGAACTCCTTGCCAGAGGATGTTGTGAAGGCCAAGACCATAACAGGGTTCAAAAAAGAACTAGATAAGTTGATGGAGGATAGGTCCATCAATGGTTATTAGCCAGGATGGGCAGGGATGGTGTCCCTAGCCTCTGTTTGCCAGAAGTTGGGAATGAGCGACAGGGGATGGATCACTTGATGATTCCCTGTTCTGTTCATTCCCTCTGGGGTACCTGGCACTGGCCACTGTCAGAAACAGGATACTGGACTGACCCAGTATGGCCGCTTTTGTGTTTTTATGTCAACAGAGCACCATATGGCCCAGCCTCAATTAAATGCCACATTTCAGACTGACCTGGCTCTCAGCTAGGAGACTCCCTTGCTCCACAAGCAGGGCTAGTGCCGAGGAAGTGATGTTAGCTACCCTTGCCCATAGGCGCTGACTTCTGCTGGAGCTGGCGGGTGCTTGACTCCCCTCTACCCCCAGCCCCTCCCCAAATCCCCAGCCCCGCCTCCTTCCCTGAGCGCACCACGTTCCAGGTACTCCCCACTCCCTCCCAGAACTTGTTATGCCACGGAACAGCTGTTTTGTGGCAGCAAGTGCTGGGAGGTAGGCAGAGAAGCGGGGACATGGTGTGCTCAGAGGAGGAGATTAGGTGGGGAGGGCAGGGAGAGGAGCTTGGCTGCCAGTGGGTGCAAAGCACCCACCAAATTTTCCCCATGGGTGCTCCAGCCCCAGAGCACCCACAGAATCGGCACCTATGCCCTCGCCCCATCCTGGGCCTCTTTGCATGCACAGCACCATATCTCCCAGCAGTTCACCACATTGGATCTCTTGCATCCTGTTTCACAGCTCACTGCTCTGCAAATCCCACCATGCCCTGCACATACCTGCTGCACTCGAGACACGCAGAGCCATGCCTTGCTAAGAGCCGTCTTGTGTGCCCTGCCCCCAGGGCCGTCCCTAGCTATTCTGGGGCCCTACACAGCCCCACCCCCATGGGGGGGGGGCAGGGCTGACTTGGGGGGCAGGCAGAATCACCCCCCAGCACTCAGTGGTGGCACGGCTGGGGCTGGGTCATTGCACTTCCCGCTGCCCATGAGTGTAGGCTGGGCCCTGCTGCACTCCTCAGCGGGGTGAGGGCGTGGCTGGGATGGGGCAGGGGCAGAGCAGGGCTGGGAAGAGGTGGGGCTGGGGCCATGGAGAAGGGGCTGGAGCAGCACGCAGCTGCACAGGGCACCAGGCAATACGGTGCTGCCAATTCCCTGGTGTTCTACGCAGCCGCGTACTTGGCGTATGGGTGGGGACAGCCCGTGTGCCCAGGCCCCTCCCCATGTTAAGAACCTCTGAGCTCCTGTATCCACATCTTTCTTGCCATCTCCTCTATCCCTCCCTATGCTGCACCATGCCAGTCACCAGCTCCTTGTGCCACAGCCTCTGGCAGGAGCGCTGCCACCGCTTGTAGATGCTTAGAGCAGCTTTAGGTACAGGATGGGCCAGATCCATTGCGACGCTACTGGCCAGATATTTAAAAGGGCCCCACCCTGCCCCTGCACCCAATGCATGCAGCTCTTCCTGTCAAAACACGCCACCTGGGTGCATGCCCAGGCACATCGCTGGGTGTCAGTGCCAGGTGCTGCGGGATCATTGATCACTTTTCTGGGAGGGGTGGGTGGGCACATGTTGTGAGGATATATACAGTAAAGAGGACGGTGCTCAGATAGTGGGGTGGGGGTCTCTGTAAGTAGCATCAATAGACAAAGGGGGAATTCTCCCCTCTCCAGAGGCTGGTGCTCCCGCTGCCAAGGGAGGGGTTTCACCTGAGAGCTCTGTTCCTGTCCTTTGTCCCTAGCTAGGCACATTCCAGCTCCCCCAGGCTAGGTCAGCCCACTACTCACCTCTGTTTGAGGAGTTTCCTGGGTACAACCAAAGGAATCTGCTCAAGGTCACAGCTCCAACGAAGCAGTGAGGCGAGGTTTCTGCCTGGTACGGGGGAGCACTTGGCTGGACAGCTGTTGAAGGCAGATGCCATGCTTAGAAATTCGCACTGCTGTGCCCAGAGGCTGGCTCCCATTGGTTCCCAGGCAGCCGACTCTCTGCCTTGTCAGAAATAAGGCAAGAGACTTTGGCCACGTCTACACTACGGGATAAAATCGAATTTGCTAAAATCGGTTTTATAAAACTGATATTATAATTTCGATTTCATGCGGCCACACTAGGCACAGTAATTCGGCGTTGTGCGTCCATGCTCCGAGGCTAACTAACATCGATTTCTGAAAGCGTTGCATTGTGGGTAGCCACTTCCGTAGCTATCCCATAGTTCCCGCAGTCTCCCCCACCCTTGAATTCAGGGTTGAATCTTAATTGTCGCGGGGGTTCTGGTAAATGTCAGTCAGTCATTTGTCCTTCCTCCGGGAAACATCAGCTGAAATCCTTCGCGCCGTTTTTCCCTGGATTGCCCTGGCAGACGCCATAGCACGGCACCATGGAGCCCGTTCAGCCTTTTTTTTTCCGGCACCGTATGTGTACTGTGCCACGGACAACAGGCGATACTCCAGCGCCTACACAGCAGCATTCACTTGCTTTTGCAATGATAGCAGAGATGGGTTACCAGTTGTTCTGTACCGTCTACTGCTGGAGAAAACTGGCAAGAAATGATGGTCATCTCTCCCCTCTGTACTGTCCGCTGCTATCATGAGGCCCTGGCTGAAATCGGCCGGGGGCGCAACGCAAAGCAAAATGGGATTGACTCACTTGAGGACTGAGTCAATCCTCCCTTATGGTTTCAAAGATAGAGTCCTGTCCTGCCTAGAATAAAGGCAAGTGTATTAGAGAACCAGTGTATCGAAAGCACAGCTGCTTCCGTGTCAGTTCACAGGGGGTGCCCCTGCAACACCACACCCGTTGCTTCCCTCCTCTCCCAACCTTCCTGGGCTTCCATGGCAGTGTCCCCCCACATTTGTGTCATGAGTTATAAGAATGCAGGAAAAGAAACAGAGACTTGGAGGCAGGGCCTCCGGGCTATGACAGTTCCAGCAGCGTCTTTTCTATTACATGGAAAGGGAGGGGGGACTTGCTATGGATGAAGAGCTTATTTAGCCGTTCTGTCCTATCTACTGGAGTAACCAGGAATAATTCCCTCATGATATGAGCAATTAATCAGGCATGGGTTCTCTAGTATGTGGCAGTCCTATAGCACGTTCCACCACCGAGGGGGAGAGGGAGATGGAGCGGATACTGCTCTTCACTTGCTGGTAGCATCGCGTCTGCAGCAGCATCATCCATAGGGTACATTGAAGTAGTCAAGGATATTTCTTTCCCTTTTCTTCATATGATGGTGGAGGGGAAGAAACTGAGAAGTGTTCCATGACCAACGCCGAAGACCGTGTTTGAAACCTACATGACATGGGAGCTCAGCCAAGAATACAAATACTTTTCAGAGACTGCGGGACGTGCGATAGCTGGAGTCCTCCAGTACCCTGCCCCTCCCCTTCCATGAGCCGTCATTTGAGGTCTCTGGCTTCCCGTTAAGCTTGTCACGTGCAGCGCTGTGTATCCTGGAGGTTATTTTTTTCAATGCTGTTGGCATTTCGTGTTCTGTAACGAGCTCTGATACAACAGATTTGTCTCCCCCATACAGCGTGAGATCGAGTTCTTCCGTTCGGTCCATGCATGCTGGAGCTCTTTTTGGATTTGAGACTGCATCACCAACCCGTGCTGATTCAGAGCTCCACGCTGGGGCAAGCAGGAAGTATAATTGTCAAGTTCGCGGGGCTTTTCCTGTTTACCTGCCTGCTGGCATCCGAGTTCAGATTGTGGCCAGAGCAGGTCGGTGGTGCACTGTGGGATACCGCCCGGAGGCCAATAACGTCGATTTCCGTCCACACTAACCGTACTCCGAATTGTTAATATCGAATTTAGCGCTACTCCTCTTGTTGGGGTGGAGTACAGAAATTGATTTAAAGAGCCCTTTATATCGATATAAAGGGCGTTGTAGTGTGGATGGGTACAGCGTTAAATCGATTTAACGCTCTTTAAATCGATTTAAACGCGTAGTGTAGACCAGACCTTTGACTGGATTCCTCCATTATCTTCGCCAATCTCCCACTATTGTGCACAGCTGGCAGAGAGAACAGGTTTGCTGGCTGAGCTGAGTTCAGGGACCCAGGACGTGCATCCAGGCAATGCAGACCCCTCTCTGCCTCCTGAGTGCATTTTTGCACCGGCTGTTGGTGCCAGAGCCATTTGTTAGCTTTGTGAAAGGAAAATCTGTCACCAGCTGATCATGGTAGGAGCAAAATTCCTCCCTCGAGCTGTAGAGAACCTGTAGTTTTTGAGTTCCCAAAGCCAGATGCAGGATTGCCCAAGGGCAAAAACTGCAGGAAAGCACTGTACGCCCGTCCAGATCAGCTCTAATGTGCGGGTAAAGCTAGGGGTACCTCCCAAACCAAAGGGAGAAGTGAGGTGCAGTGGTCAACGTGGAAAACTTGGCTTCTAGCCCAGACACTGCAAGTGATTCACTCTGTGACCCGAATGTGCCTCATTCTCTTCCCAGCCCCACTGTCAGTGTGGAGGTCTTTGGGTGACAAACAGCTGACATGTGCCCTGTATTATTGCAGAGAGGAATATCCAGCCAGCCAAGAAGAGGAGAACTGATGAGAAGTAGATTGCAGACAACAGAAGTGTTGGGCTGGGGAGGGAGGGGTCTTAGGACCTGGGGGCTTCTCCGCAAGCCCCAGAGGAATGGTAAACTGGAAATTGCAAAGGGTTGGGTAGGAAAGTATAGCACCTTTCCTAAAATGGTCAAGAGGCCAAAGTCTCTTAAGAAGCCGAAGAATGCCTCAGTTTAGTTCTGTGCACCCGCAACGCTGCTGATTGAATTGCTGTTCTGCGGCAGGAAACTGTAATTGCCCGTAGAACTGGGGCTGTTGCACTGGGTTGGCTGGCATAGAATCCAAGCAGCATAAAGCATGGCCGCTTTGTCTTTATAATCACTAATAATTAGTAATTAGTGATGGTGCCTGGCGCTGCCTCTAGGAAAAGCGTCTTAAAGCACTTTATAACCCTGCAGGAGTTAAGGCTCACGGCACCTCAGGGCGGTAAGTCAGGACTGTTCCCTCTATTTTACAGCCGGGCAAATGGATGAGACTTTTCATAGATTCCAAGGCACGAAGGGGCCACTGTGATCATCTGCTCTGACCTGCTGCATGACACAGGCCAGGGAACTGCCCCAAATCCTCCCTAGAGCAGAGCTTACAGACACACACCCCATCTTGGTTTAATGGTGGTGTGATGGAGAATCTACCATGCCCCTTGGTAAATTGTTCCAGTGGGTAATTGCCCTCACTGGGTAAATGACTTGCCCAAGCTAACGCAATCAGTTGGAGCCAGAGCTGGGCTGCTGCCCGGCCGGTAAGCAGTGCACCCCAAATGCGAGGACATAGCTGCACGCAGGGTACGCTGACATTTCTTCACCGCTGATGGCAGAAGCCCAGAGCCTGGCCCATGTTTAGGCTCCTAACTTCAATGGTAATCAATGGAGCTGGGCCAGAGTCCAGCCTGTGAATATTGCTTACCTGAGCCTTAGGTGAGACTGCTCCTTGTCCTGCGGGGCTTGCAGTTTGGCCAAGGCAACCTGTCCGGCTCAGCATTACCCCCGCTAGTGCACACCTCAGGCTGTTCAGATGCGTTTGAGGGCTTCTGAAGCCGGCAGTTAGACAAAAGGAGGGCTCTGTGCTGCCTCTGTCAGGAGACGATGTATCCGAGTAAAATAAATATTTCCTTTCTGGTTTAAATATTCCGTGAACACAAAAGCTGCTGCACAATGTACTTTGTTTCCTAAGATAATTCGTGTCCCTTTCGATCTCACAGTCAAACATTCAGTTCTCAAAGGCCCCGATGACAGTTCCTCCAGGAAGATGATGTCTAATGGGGATTGTTTTGTGCAGTGCTGTTTTTATTCCTCTTAAAGAAGATTAAAAGGGGAAACCGGCAGAGACTGTGTTAATGAAAGGCACAGTGCCTTCATGGAGGCCCATCTGCATACATTAACTCCATAGGCACAGGAACTTAGCACCCCCAAGTTTTATGTGGGGCTCCACTTCCAGCCCTGCATGCTGGGTCCCAGCCCCATGCCTCCGCTTCAGGCCCTGAACCCGGAGGTCCTGGCCCTGCATCCAGGGGTCCCAGCCAATGGCCCTGCACCTCCATTTCTGGCCCCGCACGTGGCCAAGGGGTCCCAGCTGCCAACCCCGCACTCAGCCCTAGCTGTGGCCCCAGCCTTGGCCCCCTTACACCTGTCCAGGTCCACCCCCCTCCCTCAGAGATGGTCCCAGCTCTTGGGGAGGGGACGAACGGGGTCAGGGGACTGGCTTTCAGCACCCCCACTATTTAAAATGGTCCAGCACCACGGAGTAGCTCAGTTTCAATTTTTTTATGGTGTCTTTGGTGGTTCTGACAACTCCTTAGACTAGATTCAGGATATTAGCACCTACCGCAGATACTACTGGGATTGGGACTGTAGAAATGCCTGGGATGGATGGATGGATGTTATTTTTGCATTGTTAAATGTGATGAAGCTTTTCTGGGATGTGGTTATGTAAGAGTCACTGTGATTGCTGTAAGGGTTGATCTGGGCCATACCTTGCATTAGCAGGACTCCAGCAGCTGTTGGTCTCTGGCCGATGGTTTCTCTCCATGGGGAGCAAGTTGTGCAGGGTACATTGAATCTTTTATTTTAAAAAAATTGTCACCTAGAAAGTTCACAGGTTTCCCACTTCTCTGGACATATTGGCAAGGCAGAAATAATAAATAAAGTGCACATCGACTAGTTCTAGGTAGTAAAACATAAACCTTCACGTGTATCAGCATCTAGCAGGATAGCGAGGCCCAGGGCACCTGCTGCTCGAATATTTTCCTTTGGGCCAGTTGTAGCAGCTCTGACTCCCTCCCCATCTAATCCTGATGCTTCTCATCCCTGCTCTGGTTAATCTGGGGCTATGTCAGCTCGGCGACGCTCAGGAGAATGAAAGTGAATCAGCTAAAGGAGTGAAGTCCATGTGCATAAGTTAAATCCGGTTAAACCCCAAGTAAAGTGATCGCAAGCCTTGTTTACACTGAAAAGTGTTTTTCCGGTATAGCTGCATCAGTTGAGCTATATAGGGAAACCTCCGAAGGGAGATGCAGCTTAAGTGGCAAAAGGGAGCTTTGCTGGGCTTGGTAGGCCCCAACAGACTGAGCCATGCCAGCCAAGATGACACTGGGGCAGCTGTGCTGACTGCAGGGGTGTGATTTTTTCACTCTCCTAGCTGACATAGCTATGCCAGAAAAACTTTCTAATGTACCAGTGAACTAAGGCAATTTTACTCCTGTCTTAGCTCATCCAGCTGGGGTTTAACGTGCTTTCATTTATGTGCATTGGCTTCACATTTCTTAATTTTCCTTAACCTTCCTGGGTGCCTCTGTGCAGTTCTGGGTAAGTGCCTGAGCCCAGGACAAGTGATTCTCTGGTACAGTGCAGCACCGCTGTGCAGAGTCACCACCTGCTGCGCTTCCCGGGGCAGTGTCTGCAGTGGGGAATCTTGAACTCTAAGGACCCGCTCACTAAATCCCCTTGAGGAAGGAAATATAGGAGTTGGGGTCCCAGAAGCACGTGCAGCAGATGTATAAATGTTCTGTCTCTCTGTCACGCTCACACACTTTCAGGCTAACCTGCATATTAACAGTCAAACTGATCCCCTAGGCAGGTGCAGTATTTTTTCTGCAGGGAACCCCTGCTGCAGCCTCTGCTTCCATGGTGCAAACAAGAACTCACTCTTGTCAGGCCTGCAGGCTGTACCTGTAAGAGGCGTTGCTTGACCCCAGTAAGGAGCGAGTGCATGAAACCAAACAGCTTCTTAAAATATGCATTGCCCCTTGAATTGCTTAGCAACACCTCCAGCTGGGAAGCTTTGCACATCCACCTGCACCGCGCATCTGACATGCACAAGGCAGCGCGTGCTCTGAGAATTGTGCGCCACTGCTACAAAAGAGACTTTTATGTTTTTCCCTTCCCCCTACGAGTCCTGCTGCAGTGCTTGAGCCCAGGCAGTGAGTTCTCCACAGACTTGGGAGCTGCTCCAGTGTCAGGAGGGGGGAGCCTGTGCACATTGATGCTCCCATTACCTGCTGCCTCCATTTGGCTGGTAGCGTGGAAAAGAGCAGGCTGCCTGCACTCCTCCTCATGTGGCTTGACAGCTTTGCCCAGTCTATCTAGGTGCGTGTCTGGCACCCAGCCCCAAGTATCTGAGTACCACTCAGCACGGCATCCTCATGAGACTCCATTGAATTCCATGCTCTGCTTTAACGGCACAGGCTGGCTTGGCTCTGAGTAGCCTCAGCTCCTGCTGCCCTCACGAGGAGAGGAGGGTTCACTGTCCCCGCCAGGCATGGTAGCATCAGTAGCGATAAATGGCTCAGGGTTTGCTACCCAGTCATGCTGAGAATGGTCTGCCCTGCTAAGGGCTTGGGCGATGCCTAGCACCTGTGTCCAGCCTGCCCTGGCTAGAGTCACTGCTGCTTTCCCAGGGGAATTTAGAGACTGGACCTGGCGGAGCAAGAGCAGAATGGCTGCTCGGCCTAGTGCCCCCTTCTGCTGCTCAGCTAGGCGGGCGGGCAGCAGCCTGGGCGTCTGAGTTCGAGTCCTGACTCTGCCCCTGGGGGATCCCACGAAGCCTCTCAGGGCCTCTGTCCCCTCGTCTATGCACTGACCGTTGACCTGCTTCAGAGGCGTTCTGTTATCTCTACCATGGAGCCCCTGAGAAAAGGACCCCAGAGGCAGCTGCACCAGAGACAAGTCTAGGGAACTTGCAATGCTTGGAGCTGATCGGGGAGCTGGGCCTCTGCTCTCATCTCTTCCCTCTAAGCGTTACACCTGTAAGGGATGATCTGGGTCAATGCAACTGTCTGACACCAGAGCCCACAATGCTGGGTGCATTATCCAGGCTTGAGCGAGGGAGAACGACCCTGGGACAAGCTCAAGGTGCTGCTGGTGTTTCAGAGGCTAGGTGGGGTCACACCCACCAGAAAGGGAGGAATTAGTTGTATTTCATAGGCAGGTTAAGTGATTTATCTAGAAAGCCCCTGGCAAAGATAGGATTAGAACCCTGGAGTCCTTTAAAGCTAGTAGAAATGCGTGCGCATACACATACGCATGCCTGTCCCAAGCCATCACCTAAAATCCACAGCCCAGCACCTTCTGTGCACTGCTAAGATTTGTGTAGCAGGCTCTCTGGTACCAAGAGCAGTTCCTGTAGCATCCCCCAGGTGCTTGCACGACTCAACTTTGCAATTCTCCTGGGCTGAGCAGGCATGAGGAGCCCCCTCTTCCAGCCTGACAACCCCTCTTTCACGCCCCCGCAACTACATCCAGCCCAACAGGCAGCCCACTGCAGCTGGCCTGTTTGTGCGGCTGCAGTGCTGTGAAGCATTGGGCACAAAGTCAAGTGCTTTCTGCCACACAAGACATACAATAATGCCCCAGCTCTGTGCTGCCTGGCCGACCCCAGGGCCGCTCTGACACAGCACAGCTCCTGGGTACATGGCCTGGTCAGCGAAGGGTAATGTTCAGCTGTATGTAACTTCTGGGGGCTGGCTGACGTCAGCGGAAGCAAATCAAGGCCAAGTGAGGCAAGAGGCTATCCTGAGGCCAACTCATTAGGCGTTGCATAAAGCCAGCTCCAGCGACAGCAGCTGACATTTCAGCTTAGACTTAGCCTGGTGCTGGTGAGTGTCCAAGGGGCAACAATCCTGCCCTGGCCTCTAGGGGGTGCTGCAACAGACTCACTCCAGCTCCTGTGCCAGCCGGACCTAAAGTTCATCATAAATTATACTGATGACAAGCCAGGAGGCTAATGACTTTAGAAATCTATTAGCAATGGTCAAAACAACAAAAAGCAAAACATCACACACAAAAATTTGAAATAACTTGTTTCATTTTTTGAAATTTGTATTTGAATGTTTGTGTTTGTCTTCCATGGCTGCAATAAGAGAGATTTTAAAATGAATTTTTGGGTCAGTTTAGTCTCACTCCCACATTTATTTAGATTTGGGGTTTTTTTGGCATTTTCTTACTTTTAAAACAATAAAGTTTCAACGCAAACGTTGCTAAACTGCTTCTATGCAGAATATGTTCATGGTGAAAAGGGCTGTTAGTTTTCTTGTTTGAACATTTCAACCAGCTGTAATGATTATTAGCCATCTGATGATAGCACCTCCAGGCCCACACTGAGCCACATAGTGAGAGCCAGGGTCTGCCCATAATGTTCACATGCTAATGTGACAAGAGTGCTGAGAAAGGCAGTGCTGTTAGCTTATTTTGCAGAGTGGGATCTGAGACCCCAAACAATGATTGCCTTGCCTATACTCATGCTGGAAATCAGTACCAGAGCCAGGGACTGTACCCAGGGCCGGCGCTAGGATTTCTGACGCCCTAGGCGCCGGGACATTTCGCCGCCCCCCGCGCGGGTCTCGCGGCTACTTGACCGCTGCCGCAGGCATGCCTGCGGCAGGTCCGCCGGAGCCGCAGCTCCCTGACCCCGGGGGAGGGTGCCCCGGGCTGCCGGACCGCCGCGGCGGCTCCCTGAGCCGGGAGCGCCCCGGGCTGCCGGACCGCCACTGCGGCAGCTCCCTGACCCGGGGGACGCCCTGGGTTGCCGGGCTGCTGCAGCGGCTTCCTGACCTGGGGCACCCTGGGCTGCCGCGGCTGCGCGCTGACCCCGGGGCGCCCTAAGTTGCCGGGCTGCAGGCAGCTGCTGCTGCCGGCAGCTCAGACTACGCAGCGGCTGCTGCAACCATTTAAAAAATTTTGGGGAGGCGCCGTTTTTTGGAGCCCCCAAATCTTGGCGCCCTAGGCAACCGCCTAGTTCGCCTAAATGGTTGCACCGGCCCTGACTGTACCCAGCGTGTCCAAGCAGTGGGCCAGGACTTTAAGACAACCTTCCCCTCAAGCCTATTTCTGGCTTCTTTGTGATTAGATTGGCATCATATTCAAAGCCACTCATAACTATGAGCTTTTAGTAGCCACCTATTTTGCTCAAACTGCCTAGGGAAATCAGTTAAACTAGCTCTATAAAATTATTAGCAGCAGATACAGTTTCTAAGAAAGCTATAGCACCAGGTAAGATTAAGACCATTAAAATGGAAATATTATGGCCAACTTTTACAAAAATATTTAAAACAAGATTATTGCAACATGTGAGGAGCTAAAATTCTCTTAATTTAGAGCGGGACCCAGCTGTCAGCTACAAAGCTCCAGTCCCACTAGACATTCTCATGGCCTGCCCCACTCCTTCCCCCACACCTCCACCTGATATCAAGATGCCTCACAACAGGCTATTCCCCTGCTAAGAACACAGTTCATGCTGAGAGGCCACACATTTTTCCCAGTAATGAGCTCCTGCCCAGCTGTACAAAGCTACACATTAAACTGAATAGTCCACAGCGATTCATTACACCCCATTACGTAGGGAGGGGTGGGCCAGGCAGTTCACAGATTTGTGCAAACAATAAGTAGTGTCTTTCTTGTCTTGGCAAACAAGAGCTCCACATCCTCCATCTCGTCAAGTGATGGCTTCATTGTTTCCCCGTGATAATTTCATTATTCCCTTTGAATACATTGTGTATGTTGCTAAGCCATGCATAGCAACAAGTGTCTGCTTGTCGCCATGACCCACTCCTTCTGTGATCAATATTAAGCAGCGCTAACAAATCACAATATCATTAAATAGCCTTAAAAAAATCATAATCTATTAATCTGAGGTATCAAAAGCTGACTGGCCATCTGACTGATTCCTAGCTGGTCAGGAAAACAACCAGTGGGAATAAATACTGGCTAATACAGCCAGCAGAACTGCTGCAGGGTTCAGCCAGCCCAGTAACCTGCTGCACACAGTGCCTGGCACCAGCTGCTTTAGACTGGGGTGTAAGAAGGCCCATCCTGGCCAGCTAAGGACTCGCTTGCCAGGAGAAAGGTCTTCCCACCCACTGTCATTCAGAGGTTGCTTTGTAGCCCAAGGCAGGCAGGTTTATAGCCGTCACAAAGCGACATCATCACCCGTGTCATTATGGTGGTTCTCATTCCTATAACTGTGTATGGCGCTTGCTGCAAAGCCTGCTGAACACGTGTCATAAACAGATAGCTAAGGGTTAATGTCTATTTCACCTGCAAAGGGGTAACCAAACACCTGACCAGAGGACCAATCAGGAAACCAGATTTTTCAAAGCTCAGGGAGGGAAGTTTTTGGGTGTGTGTTCTTTGTTCTGTTCTGTTCTGTGCGCTCTCGGCTCTGACAGAGGATCTCTCTACCTTCAGGCTCTTTCTAATCTTCTGTTTCCAAGTTGTGAGTACAAAGGTAGAAAAACAATAGGCTTATATTGTTTTTTTGTATTTACATGTGTGTAGTTGCTGGAATGTTTTAAATTGTATTTCTTTTTGAATAAGGCTGTTTATTCATGTTTTCTTTTAAGCCAATTTGACCCTGTATTGTTGTTCATCTTTGATACAGAGACCATTTTTATGTCTTTTTCGTTTCTTTTTAATATAAAGCTTTCTTTTAAGACCCGTTGGATTTTTTTGCCTAGTGGGACTCAAGGGGGATTGAGGCCTTCCAGGAGTTTAAGTACAGTAATCTTCCAGGGTAACCCAGGGAGGGGAAGCCTGGGAGGAGGTAAAGAGGGAGAAGGGAAGTGGGTTATTTCCTTTTGTTGTGAGACTCAGGGCATCTGAGTCTTGGGGTCCCCCAGGGAAGGTTTTGGGGAGACCAGAGTGAGGCAGGCACTGGAATTCCTGTCTGGTGGCAGCGATATCAGATCTAAGCTGGTAATTAAGCTTAGAGGAATTTATGCTAGTACCTCATATTTGAACTCTAAGGTTCAGATTGAGGAAGTATACTATGACAACATGGCCTCTCTGATAACCTGTGGAACTCACTGCCAAGAGGTAGTTGCTGTGGTGGGGTTTGTTTTTTTTTAATAGTCCTTTCGCTCATTTAAAAATTGTTGCCTTTTAACTTCGTTGTTATGCAAAAAAGGAACTAACAATAGCCCCCAACTGGTTTTCTCTAAACTGTAATTTTAGTGACCTCTAGGCTGTTATGAAACCCCTCCTCTTAGCCAGGGAGTCTATCTGGGGTGGAGGTGAGGGGGGGCAGCAGTGGCTGGAGGAGGGGGATGTTGGGGTGAGACAGGGGCAGTAGCAACTGACCAAGCCAGGGGAATTGGCCGTGCATTGTGAGTCTAGATCCATAATCTGGAAGCTTTGGATTTTTAGGGCTCCTGGATCTATAATCTGGAAGCTTTGGGTTTTCAGGGCCACATTTGTGCACAGATAAAGGCTAAATGCCCCTGCTGTTGCAGCAGCTGGTGCCCCCCCGCCAAAGTATGTGAGTAGCCCAAGCCCCATCTCTGGCAAAGGCCAAGCCAGGCATGTCCGCGGTGGGATGAAGAGGCTCTCTGCGCGCTGACTAATGCACTCTCTCCTCGGATTTAGGGTTCTGAGAGGAGCTTTTCCAGGTGACTCCCAGCCCCCGCTCCCCTCAGGCTCTCCAAACAGAAGGCAGGTCCATGGAAGCTGGGCGCAGCGGCCATCTTGAGTTCCTCCTGGAGAGCCACAGCATCCCACACCGTTGAACTTGTGTTTTTTACTTCTGGCACGTCCGGCTAAAACCAAGGCAGGCCTGGTATATCCTGCCAGGCAGGAGGAGTCCTGACCTGCTCCTCGGTGACCATTCATACGTGACCTGCTTCCCTTGCACCTGGCATTAGCTCTTCTGCCATGGGCGGCAGCCACTCCTCTCTGGGCCTTACGTAGCACCATGCTGCTCTGCTAGTCTGCCATTAAACTGGGAGGGACAAACTTGGAAAGCTTCAGCTAAAACACCCACCAGAAAGGCGTTTTTCCCAACTGTAATTGGAACCCTGTTGATCCGGTGAGGCTAGTGAGCAGAGCTACTCTCCAGTCCCCGGCCGGCTGGGTTGTGTCCCCCAAGGAGAGGTGGGATTGCAGCCCCTTGCCTCACTTGGTGCATGCCCACTGAGTAATCAGAGAACTGGAAGGGCCTTGAGAAGTCACCAAGTCCAGCCCCTTGCACTGAAACAAGACTACGCCAACCTAGCTGTGCTACTGCCCCACTTCCCAGCCAGCTGCGGCTCTGCCAGCTTTCCCAGCCCCCCAACTCTTGCCTAATAAAACAGCTAAAGCTCATAGGATTTCCATACAGGGGCAAAAGCTTAAGTGATTCATTCCATAAAAATACCATGCAGGGCTCTGGAGAGGCTGAAGGCTCAACATGAGACGGTTAGAGGGAGGTGGCATGTCGTGGGTGTAACAGCAGGCCAGAACTAGGTGTGTCTAGCTAGAATAGTGTTGTTTCTGGCTCACTAGCCTGGGCAAGACCCAGTCCTTTAATGATGGTTCTGTCCTTCATGCACTCACTGGGCTGGAGGCAAAGGGAAGGAAAAGGTAATGTGCTCCCCTTACCACTCACTCATGTCATGCCTGAGCACGGCCCCTTAAAAGGCAGCACACAAAGTAACCCTCACAATGCACTAGCCCCCTCATGGTCTGTGCACACAATAAAACTTCCCCCCCCCTTAACTGCAGTGCTTGTACATTAGTCTTGCATTAGCCGGCTTTTTATTAGTGATGCTGCTGCTCAACCAGACGTTCTGGGCTTGCTGCAGGAATCGCTTCGTGAGAGTCTCTGGCCTGTGCCTTGCAGAAGGTCAAACATGGGCCCCCGGCCTTACCAGCTATGAAGGGACTGTATTGACCACACCTCTCAGGGCCGCGCCAGCCCGTCAGCTCAGCACTGTTTCGCCAGCTCGTGAGTCAGGAGTGCAGTAAAGGCTGTACTGCAGTCGGTGGACGGTAATAGTGCGTTCCTGACTTGCTGTACGGTCCCCAGGTTGGTTTGCTAGGCCAGCCCATTGCTAGAAGGCTGCCACTTCGCTGGCGTCACTTAGCTCACCGATGCGTGGCCCAAACAAACAATAGCATTGAAGCCTTGTGTGTGGGGGGGTGTCTCCCTGAGACAGTCCCTATTTTGCTCTAATCGCAGGGGGCTTTAGGTGCCCTCCCCCAACCTCGTCCTTCCCCTTCCTAACATTGCTACATGACAGTGAGCTTAGCCCCTCAGCGGATAAACCTCACCTGCCACCAGCCTGAGCAGAAAACGTCCAGGTGTGGGGGAGGCAAAGGCCTAAGTGCGTCCCCCCAGCCCAGTTAGTGGAGAGCAGGTGTATGTGTTTGCCACGACACCCTTGTGCCTGGCCTCAGAGATGTGTAGGCTGTTGGAGACCAGCAGGATCCTTTCCTGCACTGCTGGAAAGCCAGGGGCTTGTAGAGGAAAAACAACAACCCAAACCTGCACGTGCTTTGTCTCTTTGCATGGCTGGCATCCATGAGCGGCCAACACCATGAACTGCAGACTGGGCCATGCAAGGGGTATGCAGAGCCAGACCAGCCACAGTGCTTCATTGTAAAGGACTGTTTGGCTGCCCGCCACCACCCCCAGCAAAGAAGGCTGGTGCACTGCGAGGCACCTGTAGTGTTTCCATCACCCTCCCCCCCCCCCACAAGGGCTAGACGCAGGGTGCCTGGGAAACGCACTCTGAGACAGACTGTAGCTGGGTTGGGTTTTTGTTTTGTTTGTTTGGGGGGGGGGGGGTTCATTTTTAAACCAGCTAATTTTAATCTCCCTGTATGCTAGATTGATGAAATATACTCATTCCTGCCCTAAAGGACCGTAACGGCTGTCTAGTGTAGCACTGCTCAGAGGCAGAGGTGTGTTATCCTGCTCTCGCTGGGCTTTGCAGCAGAGGGTTGCTGCTCCTGTGTGCTAGGAGTAGAGCACATGTGCGCTCAGTATCAGTTTTGCTGAGTATTAGGGTTGAGTAAAGGCTGATTTTAAAGACACCAGGCTTTGTGGTTTGTCATTGTTTAGCCTCATAAAGAGTCACGTCTTCAAGAGTCATTACTGCATGTTACTATGTCATGGGGTAACAACAGGCTAGGCAGGCATTCAGCCCACTCTAGCTTTACTGCCAAGGAAAAGATGCCGCCAGGCTGTGGCTGACACCTATGGACCTGGCCCATTTTGCGTGTCCAACAGCCAACTAGACATGATACTTTGGTCCCATCCAGCCCCCCGCAGTGGCTGTTATGTGCTGGCTCATGTGCTACGCTAGCCCCCAGCTGAACAGTTTGCTGAAGCTATTTAGTCTCTGCTCAGTAACACAGTTAATCACTACTAGACATTGCCATGCACTGAATGGAGCTGTAATGAGGCTGTAGAGTCAGTGCTGGAGCGGGCCGAATATCCCGTCTCAAAGGCCAGCTGAGCCATGGGCCCACTTTTCAGAACCCTGGCAAAGTAACCAAAAACTTGCCCTACACAGGGGTTACACTGAGCATTACCAAGAACTTTGTGTAAGACGCAGGCCTTTCTGGCTAATAGCCACCTCCTTCCCAGCAGACTATGGTACAGAGGGGCAACTACACTGTGTTTCATAGGCCCTGAGTCAGCAAGGCATGTTAAGCATGGGCTTTGCCCCACCCCCACTCAGCAAAGCAGGGCTTTAAGCATATGCTTAGTTGCATTCCTGAATCAGGCCCATAGAGGCATTATTACCTAATTCATTCATCTGGTACCTGGATAATCCCAGTGCTGAGTGAAGCCCCAAGGTTCAGGCAAACTGAGAGCTGGGACCTGTGTGGCTCGTTGGACCCAATTCAACCCTCATCTCTAATTTATTCTTCCTCAGGATGTCAGCTAAGTTACACTGCAGAGGAACTCCAGGCAAGTATCATCAGGTTTAAGCACTGTTTAACGTGGTCATCTACCCTTCAGTTTGCATGGGGTTGAAACCCAGGAAAGTTCTTTGCTCCGCTGCAGAAAGCAGTAATGGAACAAAATGTGTCAGCAACAGCAACCCAGCAAACAGGAGTTAGAAATACATTAAAAAACCCCCGCAGAACCTGTATTTTTAAGTGAATTGCAAAATTTATTACAGTGGTTTGATCCTGACAAGAACATTGCTAACAATCTCCTGCCATAGATGGAATGGAGAGGGTGAAGGAGGGGAGAGAGACACTTAAGGACACTGCTCATTTTCTGAAAATAAAACATCTTTTAATGCCCAAACCATAGTCCCCAGCTCTTTAAATCCACAAAGTACAAAGTGAAACTGAACCACAGACATGGAAAGGAAAATGCATTAACATGTCGAAATGCAGAAACAAACATGCTCATCTGCATCTAATAAGCTTCCAGAAAATGAGCTGCTTATAGTCACAAAGGTCTGCCAAGAAGGTACGCAGCAGCAGCAGCAGCAGCAGCGCGCAAGGCCTGCAAAGCGCCAAACTTCAGAAGCCACATTTCTCTGGGTACAAAAGTCCACTCTAAACAAGAAACAAGCACCTGGACTGGAAAATATATCGGAACCTACCTGTTACAAAGGGCCGTTATGCGCCAGTAATATGCCCTGTGTTCACAGGGCCCTACAGACCAGGGAGCACACAGCAGTGTCATTTAAGCCTGGTCTGTGCTGGAGCCTGGGGAAGGGCCAGTGCTCAGGGAAGAGAAAAGGACAGTTGAGCTGAAGTAAACCAACGTGGCAGCAAGAATAAAGCACCTTCTGGTTTTACCTTGCACTGCTAACTAAGGGTGGGGGGAGCTGCACCCCAGGTCAAAGAGGCTCGCTGGTTGGTAGCGTCAGCAGGTCTCACTTCACCGGCTCGGAAAGCTCTATTAACTGACACGGTAACATGCTGCCTTCAGACAGAAGCTCACACTGGGGCTTGAAGCAACACTCTGCTGGATGGCCAGGGTGAGTCTTACCCAGCAGTGGAACTGAGCCATCTCACCGTTGTGCTGTAGGTTATGGCACGGGTCTAATTACTCCCAGCCAGAGGAAACAGGCAAATGGGGCGTCGAATAGAAACCCTACTCACCAGCCCAGGAACCCCAAGGCAGCCTTTATGCACGTGGCTGGCATGCCACGTACCTGGGGAACATTTGCACTATGGCCTCTAATTAGATGCGCACACAGCAGAACCAGAAAGCAGAAAGAAATCCCTTTCTTTTCAGCCTGTCTCTGGAAGCTAGACATCCTGCAATGGCTCGAACAGCATGACATGCAGAAGTGCTGTTGTCATTTCATTACCCAGCTGCAGAACCCCTGGATCGGCTCTTTGTGCCACCTGGTCCTATAATCCTCCAACAGGGGCACGTGCTTAGCTTTGACTTCAGTGTCCAGAAATGGAGGGGACACTAAATAAAAACATGAGTGAGCCAGGAGAGGCGCAGTGGAAAGGCTACAGTATGGTGCAGATGGGCACAGTATAAAAGAATTTGAAGAGAATAGAACAAACAGAGAAAATGGTCAAAAGGGACTGACTCCGCTAAGTGCTCAGATGAGTGGCTGTATTTGGTGCTAGGCTACTGCCAAAGGGTCCCCAGATCCATCCCATGGGAAGCATTCCCGAGAGCACCCACAGAGCAGCTGGTGAGATGTCGCAGTGAGATATGGTGAGAAAATAAGTCCTTTGATGGTTACATCTTGCCCCCTACCCCATTTCCTGTGATGCATCTCAGCCCTGTTCATTCATGCTAATTCTGCCATCTCACACATACCAGACATTATATGGAGAAATCCAGTACGTGGGTTCAGGAGACTGTGCTTCTTGATTGACTCTCCAACTGGGGGACTGCATCTCCAATTGCTTTGTTCCCTAGATTTCAAAAACACTTGGCTGCTGGGCCAGTCGTAGCACTACCAGCAATGAACGGCTGAAAGGGGACATTCCGGGGTGCTAGCAGAACAAGCTGCTATGAGATGAGGGCCAGGGGTCACCCGTCTTCCTGTTAAATACAGAATCTTTCAGCAAGTCATTAACTGCAGTCCTGCTGGCTAGGAAAGCTGGCTTAAGAAACAGGAGGGCCTGGCCCCAGGATGAGAAACCACCTGACTGCTGAATGGGGAATGTTGTGATGCAGAACAGCAAGGAAAGCTGCAGCTGGAAACCTTCCAAAGAGAGTGAGACAGGTCTGGAGGTGAGAGAAAACCTTCCTGGAGACAGAGGCTGAGCCAAGAGATGGAGACAGAGCTCGATGGAGTCACAAGCTTCCGTGCTGAAATGTCAGCGTCAGGGCCAGCCTCTGCTCCCCACTCCGCAGTGTGACTGGCGCTGTGCTGGATGGTCACTGGCATGCCTGGGCGCAGCAGGTCAGCTTGCAGGGGCCTACCTACGGCTAAGGGCTGAGCACTGCAGACATAAAGCACAGTTTGAAACTCCAGGATGACAAGCCCTGCCTGGTGCCCTGCTCCCCACCCGCTGCAGGCAGCCCCCTGGACACTCGATGAGGCAGAGCTTGTAATTACTGCTGTGCTGGCCTGGGGGTGAGGGCGGGGTGAGTGCTGGCCCTCCCTGTTACACAAAACGTGAATAAACAGCACTTTAGCCAGTCAGGAAGCTGCTTATTCAGAAAAGGAGCCTTTGCCACCCACCCCTGCACACAGAACCGGCCATGTTCAGCTCAGTGACAGCCCGGTGTGGTTACACCAGGGATGAATTTGTCCCAACAACCCTGCTCTCCACCCTGCTTAAACAGAGGAATGGTACGTTCCATTGCACCCACATCCCTCAGCCAGAGTCTGCACCTGCTCTTTACCCCACGGGGAGTGGGGTCCCCAGATGGGGGCAGCTCGTGGGGAAGGCTCTCTACTGTCCAGTTCCCAGTTCCTTCCTGTAACAGCCTCCCAAGTCATGTAACGGCAGGAGTCCATCAGCCTGGACAACCCCGTGCTAGGGGCACACTCGCTGGCCAGCCCGCCAGCAGCTTCCAGGCCAGAGGGGCTGCAGGACACAGGCTAGGAGACGCAGGGATGAATGACTGAACGACTCAGCACTTGGACACTGTGGGGCTGTGCTGTAATATTGACCTGAGAGGACAAAGAGATTCCCCAGTCAGAATGTGACCAACACTCTGCTAAGCCCCCAGCGCTGGTCAGCAGGCCTGTTGCTGCAACTACACTCTGGCTGTGGTGACACAGTGATCCCATCTCAAGCACTGTCTCCTGAGCCAAAAGGGGACTCTCACGGCTTTCCTGGGTTCTGGGGGGGCACAACCCCCCCGGCTCCCCTGGGACACAGAGCAAGGGCAGGATGGTGATGTGATCATTTCTCCTCCCTGGATCTAATGGCTGGATTCAGGAACATGTAGGTGGTTGCATTTCCCCCAGTACTATGTCCATTCCAGGGGTCTCTAGCGTCTCCATTCTGCAAACTATCCCACAAGGCCGTCTCCCTGGCCAATCCCTGCAGCCACATTGCTAGCTCCACAAAGTGTTTCACCCCCAGGGAGGTGGCGACAACCGCAGAGCATCATCTGGAGAAGCCTTGACCTGTCAGAGGGGTAAAACCAGCAAGGTACCTTTTTACCTCTCTCTCCCACCCTTTGCAAGTGGGGTCCTGAGATGTCTGTGGGCAAAGGTGAGGGGGCAGGATTAGGGCAGACAGCTGCTGAGAAAAATGAGTCAAAATGAACATAAATAAGAGAAAAGCCATTTCTAAGGTTTAATCCTCCAAACCCCGGAATTTGTGTTAAGCCAAATCAATGCTATGTAGAAAGGGAAAGCCAGGTGTAGGACAGGCTATGTTCCCGGAAGGGCAGTCCACCTAGAATGGAACATATGCGTCTTAGCGCTGTTAACCCATAGTTACTGTATATTAAAATAAATCATCTGAAACTTTCCAATAGTACTGGTTAAATATAATCACCGGGCGAAGCGGCGATGGACAGCAGTGCTGCTAGGCCAGCCCCCCCCCCCAGCTTCCTTCTGCCTCTCCTGCATGCTCCCAGCAGGGAACGTCTCTGAGAAGCTCCATTACGAGTCTCTTGTCGGGACGAGCCACACTCAAGTTCGCTTGGCATGCAGCATTTCAATGAGCAAGTTGTTGCAAGGCACCTCCCCGCTCAGGTGCTTGTGGTAGAGGTACTCCTCGGCCTGCATGCTGAGAGAGCGGATCTCAGCCAGCCGCAGCAGGAGCTGACGAAACTTGTCCGCGGAGTGAGGGTAGTGGCAGACGGTGTACTCCAGCAGAGCTGCATTGGCTTTCTCCTGAGCATCCTTCGCCAGGCTGTGGTTTTCCAAATATTTCACATCTGCAACAGGAAAACAAAAGGCAGCGTCTCATGAAATGGCACAAATCGCAGCCCTGTGTCACATTTCCATCAGCACACATTATGGACCCACAATGCACCTAGACACTGGTCTCTAAGAACTCTGCACTGTTGCTCCAGACAGCAGGTCTTCCATTCCCAGAGTGGCTGCATGCATTACAGTGGAGATGCTCACACCTTGTGCAAGTCTTCTGAGGGGACTTTCCTATTGCTGTTGTTTTTCTGACTCACCAGTGAAAGTGATTAAGTCTAGAAGAAGGTGGCTGCTCTTTGCATATGGAAAAGCATAGCATTAAGGAGCAACGGGATCCTGGGAGGAGACAGGAAAGACTAAAGAACAGCCACACTTACACCCTTCTGCTTCCACCTGTATCACCACCACTGCAATGGTAGGGCACTGTCTGTGAGACACACTCTGCTCTGATCCCTGCTGGGTGCGCTAAAGAATAAATCCATCCAGTATGCCACAGGGAGGGAGGAAATCCCGACAACCCCCGCCCCATTCAGCAATGAATTTAATGCTGAGCATGCGAGCCAGTTCTTACGTGTGCGAGTACTCTACCGAGAGGCCATTGCTGTCCAAACAATCTTTGAAGATGATTGAATCTACTAGCACTTTTGAAACAGAGAATTCCAAACACTGATCTCCTAGCAAGTGGGAAATAAAGCCCTGCTCCATTGCCAAGTTCCCATCAAATCCTGATGGTACCACGGGGTGGGGGTGGGGGGAAGGAGTTTTGGGGAGCGTTTCTTGTGGACCATCCCACAGGCCCAATAAGGTGAAGCATGTTGGCCACACACTTGGGAAGAATGCTGGGCAGCAAATGTTCATCAAAGAATTTTCTCTAAGAAAAAGTGTGAAAAAAACTTGTTATGCTTTTTCACCTGTTCTGCTTGACTCGTGAGAGTGCATTAGGAACCGGCTTGGATCTTGAGGAAAGAGGGTGTTTGTGAGAGGGAAGCGGAACTAGCAAGGCCACACAGGACCAGCTTGGGGTGGGTTTTGGTGTACAACTAATCAATCAGCCCCTAAGAGAAATGAACGTCTGCAGCAAGGGGATGAGGGCACCAAACCATGAAAGTGGGCAAGTTATAGCAGGACTATCCAGCCGAGTGCAAAGCACTGGAAAGAGGAGCAACTGGAAGTGAAAACATTCAGCTTAACGGGAGGGTCAGGAGGGGGGCGGGGGAGGGCGGTTCTGAGATCCACGGAAGGGGGTGGGAGAGAGAGAAGTTGCATATTTAGAAAATGGAATTGTTCTTATACCGTATAAGGGGTGGGGAAAACCTGCTCAGGAAATCTGTCCCTTGTTATAAAAAAGAGGAGCAAAAGACAGATGAACTAGAGGACCTTATGGACCTTTTCATCCCTCACACATACAAGCGGCACCATGAAGAATACTGCAGAGCCATTGGGGTACAGCCAGAATCCAGGCAGCTAAACAGCTGCCAGTTCAGGAAGTTTGCAGATTCTAGAGTTGATGAATTTTTAATGGCTGCTGTGGCCACTTCCATCTCACACAGTCAAAGAAAATCTTATAGGCCTTTGAGCTCATCCATTTCTGAATGGCTATGAAAAGACTGGCTTAATTCCCTGATAAACCTGGGGTTTTCAATGCGGCAACAGAGCTCAGCAAACATAGTAACCCTGAGCCTTTATGCCTCGCAAGTGTCTAAACAATTCTCCGGTAACACTGTTGTTGCCTGGAACTGGCCTTACTGAAATGCAAGGCATAAAGCTCTCTGGTGCAGAGCCACCACCTAGCTACTGAGAGACACAGCTCCCAGCACATTGAGCCACATGAGCATCCGCAGATTATCCTTATAATCTACAAACCTTGCTATGGGGTTTAAATCAATCAGACCAGGATGCTGCCCTGATAAAAGATCATGATAAAAAATCACTTAAAAGCATTTTCTTCTGTTTGTGAGCAAAGAAAACACAAACACACACCCTGGCTTTAGTCTGTCCCTCTGCAAAGAAAGCCCTAATGGGGCTCAAACCTGACGGTAATCTTATTTTCCATATCAAGCCACTCTTCAGTCAGGCATTTCCCAGCAGCCATAGAGACCCATCTCACTTCCATGATCTGCAGCTATGCTATCTTGGACTGTCACCTCATAAGCCAAGCAGGATCAGTCCTGCTCACTGCTAGGAGTCACCTCTCCCTCCAGGACTGTGCTGAGCCCAGTGCTCCAGTGGGATGTGTTCTGATGGAGGTACCACCCTTCAGGTGAGATAGACCCAGAGCCTGGCCACCAATCAATATTAAGTGGCAATTTGACAAAAATCAGAGTGAGTTATCCAAATGTCAGCACTTAATTGTGTTCTAGTCAGATCCCAAGGGAGGGTTTGGCTTCATTGAGCTAATCTATATTTGCAGTTCATTTCTCTTGTTCGCTCGCTCTTACATCAAGGCCATGTCTGCACTAGCGAGCTTACAACGGCATGGCTGTACCAATGCAGCTGCGCTGCTGTAAGATCGCTTGTGTAGCCGCTCTATGCCGATGGGAGAGAGCTCTCCCATCGACGTCATAAAACCACCTCTACGAGCAGCGGTAGCTATGCTGGCAGGAGAAGCTCTCTCACTGACAGCGCTGGGCACACCACCACTTTTTTTCCCCACACTCCCTGAGCGACATAAGTTTTGCCAACACAAGTGGTAGTGTAGACATGGCCTTAGTCTTTCTGGCCAGTCCAGGTCTGCCTTTAAGGGGTTTTACTACAACTCTTCCCAGTGGGTAGCAGGATGCTAGTCTGGCACTTGAAAATACAAAAGACTTGAGTTTTCCATTTTTGTTCGGCTACTTAATTTCATTTTTAAAATCTAACACGTTGAAATCTGGGTGATGTGTGGATTTAACAGAGGCTTTGGTAAAATGGCACTATACATACTCCATGTTATTAGGCTACTACAGAAGTACACAATGATTCTACCTTAGAGGCCACTTACGTGAGAGCCTGCTATAGACATCCTCACTGAAAACATTTGGGCTAATGGAGTTAACAGGATTGCCTGTACTTGGTGGAGCTGCAGCAACAATTACCATGATGTCTGATAGCAAATCTTTTACGTCTGTGTGCATGAGAGGGGGCTCCGCAACCAACCCCTTTAGGTTCAAGTTCAGATGAGAGACGGCAGCTCAAACTTCTCGAAGCTGAATATTGTGAAGAGTCAGAATTGGGTCCAGATTTGGAGCATGGCAGTTCGGATTGTTCAGGTCCAGAGGTTTCCTTCTACCCGTTATAGACACTATTAGATCTTAGTCTAATAAGACTCAGCAGTTCCCTGAAAATCCTTTCACGAGAGACTGCCTCAAACGTCTGTAATACAAAGGAATCTGTAATGGAAATTGCCCAGGGAAAGGACTGAGCAAGAATACACAGTGATTTACTGGGAAAAGATTAGGGTACAAATTCCAGCAGGGGGTTGGACTAGATGATCTCCTGAGGTCCCTTCCAACCCTGATATTCTAAGAAAATTCTGTTGACTGCAGTAGGGTTTTACACCAAGACTGAATTTGGCTTTAGAGCCGCAGAAAAGTAGAATGAGTTAATGTTCTACCCAAATGGATTAAAGACTTCTAAAAATATATTATTCAGACGAGAAGCAGTGATGGCAAAGGAAGTTTCTTGGTATGTGGGGAGAGAAACACAATCAACAAGTATGTGGTTCTGAGATGGATGAGCTACTGAACTTCTTCCTGGAATCTGTCTCCAACAAGCAAAATAAAATAAAGTCTGGAATAGACAATGGAGACGGGTTGATAAGAGGCAGGTCATAGAGTACTTGGAAAAGTTAAATATATACAGATCAGCAGGCCAGTAGGATAAGCACCCCAAGGCTTTTGGCGAATGAATTCAGTCATTGGATACCATCACTGGAAGTGATGGAGAATCAGGCTTAGCAAACCAATGGCTACAGTGCCCACTGCCCTTCCAGAATGTTTTAATTTTAATAAATACCTCTACGTGGTCTGGAAAGGGAAATCGGAATCAGCATATAACTGAAATTTGGCCCCAGTTCATCAACGTCGCCAAGCATGTGCTTAAGTGCCATTAGGCTTCAAGGTAAGCAGGTGTTTAAGTGCTTTGTTGAACTGGGGCCTAAACTGAAAGGAGTTGCAAGCTTTTTCAGTATTTATCTGTCATGGAGGCCTATCAAGCTGTGGAGTAGTCTTACAAGGGAAGTGGCGGAAGCCCCATTGCTCAAGTCAGATGAATAAAGCCCATAAGAATATACCATAGGGAACAATCCTGAACTGGCAGAGGGCTGGACAAGGTGATGATCTAATAGGCCCTTCCCATCTCACTGTTGCTTTGTACTGTCACATAGTCAGAAAGTATCTGAGATTCTGTATAACACACACTTTATCAGATCAGAATTCCCTTTTCCCTCCTGTGGCACATTTGTTCTTGACACACCTGTCTCTGTTATATTAGAGCATGTTGTTATTAAATCTCTTTATCTGCATAAGGTTATTGTGAGTGTCATTTTTTAAAAAAGAAGTTATATTGATAAATGTCAAATCTATACTCTGAGTTGGCTCAACAATAGCTAGTTCTACTTGATGAACTCACCTGGTTCTCAGAAAGACCCTATTCACTGGTTAATTGAATATTTGAATAATCTTTTCATTCCTGCAATGAATAAAGAATGTTGTCCAAATAACATTGACTCACTTCATTTAGAGACACTGCAGCAGTTGCAAAGACTCTGTCCTGTAACAAAGCAGCCCATCACACATACAGATATGCCTGGGATTATTTCTATGCCCTCAAGTGTTCTTCCTATTCACAGCTCCTTTTGTTTGGGAGAAGCTGCTGACAAATTGCAAATGCTTAAGGGAATGTGGGTTATAAAAGCCTCTCTTACTCCCCTCCCCAAGAGGAGCTGCTTCATGAATATAAGTCATGAAATCGAATGATAGGTCAATCCATTAAGGCTCTATTAAGCCCTTCTGTAGAACAAAGCTAACCTGTGCTGTCCTCATAAATATTGCTATTTTGAGAAGCCCTAATTTTAATTAAACCTCTTTACCTGCTCAGGAGAGAAATCTATTTAGAACTCAAATGGCAGCCTCTTGTGTCTGTGGCGTTGGCTTTGATTGTGCTGTGACAGAGTGGTAAATGTGGAAATTCTCTTGTTAAAGGCAATTACATCCTACACGTAATATGCAATCCTGTTCTCTACAGCTGAGCCTGCGAAGGGCAAATTATACACACAAAATGATGGGGTCTAAATTAGCTGTTACCACTCAAGAAAGAGATCTTGGAGTCATTGTGCACAGTTCTCTGAAAACATCCACTGAATGTGCAGCGGCAGTCAAATAAGTGAACAGAATGTTGGGAATCATTAGGAAAGAGACAGATAATAAACAAGAAAATATCATAATGCCACTGTATAAATCCATGGTACACCCACACCTTGAATACTGAGGGCAGTTCTGATCATCCCATCTCAAAAGAGATATATTAGAATTGGAAAAGGTGCAGAGCAGGGCAACAAAAATTATTAAGGGTATGGAACAGCGTCCGTATGAGAAGAGATTAAAAAGAGTGGGATTGTTCTCTTCAGAAAAGAGATGGCTAAGGGGGATATGATAGAAGGCTATAAACTCATGAGTGGTGTGGAGAACGTGACTAGGGAGGTGTTGTTTACCCCTTCCCATAACACAAGAACTAGGGGTCACCCAATGACACGAATAGGCAGCAGGTTTACAAAAGACAAAAGGAAACACTTCTTCACCCAATGCACAGTGAACCTGTGGAACTTGTTGCCAGGGATGTTGTGAAGGGCAAAACTATAGATTAAAAAAAAATTAGATAAGTTCCTGGAGGATAGATCCATAGATGGTGATTAGCCAAGATGGTCAGGAACCCATCCCCAGGCTCTGGTGTCCCTAGACCTCTAACTACCAGAAGCTAAGACTGGACAACAAGGGATGGGTCACTTAATAATTGCCCTGTTTTGTTCATTCCCTCTGGGGCACCTGGCAATGGCTACTGTCAGAGACAGGCTACTGGGCTGGATGGACCATTGGGCTGACTCAGTCTGGCCATTTTTATGTTCTTATTGCTCCAAATGAACTTTGCATTATGGAAAGAAAAAGTTGGATTTGGGGCAAAAGGAGACATAGGAAAATACAGCGTGTTGTTGCACTTCCTTCCTAGAAAGCCACAGAGAAAGAAAGAAGCAGCAGCATGTAATATACTTCGCACAATGCGCAGCAATACAGGTATGTTCCCATCACTTCTGAGAGAGCATCTTTACTGTTTGCTCTAAGCATGCATCGGAGACAGGATTTTAAACTGCAGCCACCCTGAAGCTGGGGCTTATCACCCTCAGAGCAAAGACTGACATTTCAGCCACAGGACGGGCAATGGGAGCTCAATAGAAATGCCCATGCAGGAAAGGAATAAGGCAAGCTGAGGCTGCTGTTCCAGTGCCTCCTATGTCCCAAACGAGGAGCAGTGGCATCAGTCTGGGAACGTTTCCTCTAAGGATCCTGACATGGATTGGTTTGTTGACACTGGATTGGGCTGGCAAAGCGCCCCACCCTAATAAAACACTGCAGCATTCTCTAGTAACGGCCTCCAGCCCTGCTAGGGACGGCTACCTTCCTACAATGTGTGAGGATGCTACTATAGGATTTCTATTATGGGCACAGCCAGTGTGGACAGCAGGACCCCGGGATACTCCCCCACTACATCTGCTCCCACTGAGGAAGGGGAAAGGGGCTAGGGTCTCCCCTAAACTCCCATCCCTCCTTAGATCGGCTCTGCCATCTCAAGCCACCAGCCCTTTTCTTTTCCAATCTGGGCTCTGTTTGTGTCACAGCCTTATCACTGTTTAAACAGCAGATTACCATATTTAATTTTCCTGTACTTTAAAACAGCTTTTTCAAAAGGAAACAACTGACTTAGAAGGTTATAGACGTGCTCTTGGGTGCCGGGAGCGGCTCCTTCTCATCAACTTTGGGCTAAGCCTTGATCACACACAGCCACTCTGAAGGCAGGGAAACCACCTCATTCCTGGAGCCCACTGCAGGATCAGGGACTGAATATGTGTCTGATCACCAGCATTTCCAAGCAGAGCCCAGTCACACAGAGATGAGAGATACAGAAATCAGTATAAATCAGACAGGTTTGAATAGGGGTGGCCTTCTGAGCAGCCCAGTTAATCAAGATATATCCTAGAGCACATCTGTTAAAAAATAATCCTATCTAATACCTAATTGCTATTAGGGTTCATAAACCTCCACGTACCAGGCCCAAATTTAGGAGGGGTACAAATTACCCCTACTTATATCATGCTAATGTAACCGTTTACTCTGCTCACTGAGCTCTAAAGTTGGTTTTCTTCTGCCAGAGCTATTAGAGCAAATTTTGCCTTCAGCTATATCCATGCCAGCTCCCCACCTGTGGCATTGCACAGGCAAAATTAAGCCTATGGTCTCTGAATGCAGATGAAACGTGGCCTTGTGAAATACTGTGGATCATACTCTTATCACTTCTCTCTCAGAGCAGAATTAGGTGATGGGAAAAGTGAATAGATCTTTTAAATAAGCACAGGTAGAGTCCCTAACTGGATCAGACCTCAGTCATTGTATGCCATAAAGCTGCACACTGGATACTTTGCAGCCATGGAAATTTTCTAGTGTTAAATTCACAGCTGGAGAAATTCTTATGGTATAAAGCCCTGAATGTGCCAGGAGCATAACCACGTACTCTTGGTCAACAGCAAAACATGGCTCTGGCTGTGATTTCCAAAAGGGCCTGAGAGACAATTAGGAAAAAGCACTGGCAGTGGGAGTCTAACTCCACAATAGACCAACGCAGCATGCAACGGTGTCATGATAATTAAAAGTGTACAGCACATCTTCTGCCATGAGACGTTCCAATATTGCCAATCCTAAGTGCGCAAAAATCATGACTGGGCCCCCCAAAGTCAGGAGATTAGCTTCAAAATCATGATTATGTAAAAAAAAAAAATGTGGGGTTCTTCTTATTTACTTTCTAGCTTTAGAGCTTTTTAGGTGCACGCAGGTCATGATTTCAAGCTCCTCTCCACAACTCTGAGGGCTCACAACTCTGATGCTCACATAGTCAATCACTTGACTCCCTGAGCTGGAGTTTTAAGAAAATCCCAGCTATTGTGAGACTTGTGATAAAAACAGGAGAGTTGGCAAGGCTGCTTCTATGCATTAAATGAGCACTGAATATACCCCTTGGACTGTATCTACCTCTTGATTTGTTCCTGGAGCAACAAGCATGTAAATATTTTCATTCAATGGAGAATATTTGTGCTCATTAAAGCTCATAAAGTGCCGAGAAGTTAGGGATCCATTTGGCAATGAGGGAATCAAAGGTGAGACCCATTTCTAAGAGCAATAACCTCACTGCATTTGAGCCCATTGCCTTTGTAATATAAGGCACACAACTTTACTACACCACACAGCTTGTTATTCTCCCCTCCCACCCATGACGCCTCACAGGGAAGTGGCAGGAGAGACTGGCTCAGTTTGCCAAAGTGAGCAATCTTGAGCTGACAATCTGGGGCACCTTAAATGGGCCTGAGTCTCAGGAAGTGCTGAGCACTTGCCCTCTGAAAAACAGGATCCTTTGAAGGTGCCTCAGACTGACTACCTTCCCCCCACCCTCACCCCCTCAGCCCTGGAACACCTTTGGAGGCTGTACAATGAACAACAACAAGACCCGTGTTTCTAGGGCGAGAGGGAACATGATGGACTGGGCTGAGGTGAGCTCTGCGAGCTCTGCAGCCAGCTGTGAGCCTGAGCAAATCACTTCCTCCATCCATAACACAGGGGTAAGGATACGTATCAGCCTTCCCGCAGGCCGGGGGAGAATGGAAGGTGTTACTCGGAGCTGAGGAATGGATGGCGTGGGGGGAAGGCCACGGAGGCGGGAAAGGTGCTGATGAGATAACTCAAACCCACGGGGATGACACTGGCTCTGACAGAGCCACGCGGAAGCTTAGCAGTGCCCATGGCACTTCACCCAGGCAGGGCCTCCAGGCCAGGGTGGGCGCATGGGGCAAACGCTTGCCCAGCGGATGCCCAGGCTGTACCTGTTCAGTGGCTAAATAGAGGCTGTCAGTCCCTAGAGCCGCCCACCCACCCCCCAACTCCACTTCAGAAAGGCGAATGAGAGAGAAACGCCGCTGGCCCCTGCCGCGCGCGTGCCAGGGGGACGAGGCAGCCCAGGCGGGCGCTCAGCCTGGTGGCAACGGGACGATACAAGGTGAGCATTAGACACCTGCACCTGCAGCACGCTCCATTCCTGTAGCTGTGTGTTGCTATAGTAACTGCAGCAAGGGGTGAGGCTTTCGAGAGGGGAGGGGAGGCCAATGTACAAGCAAAAGGGGCTGGCAAAGGCTGTGGTAAGGCCCCCAGAAACGTGTCAGGCCAGGCAGGAGGGCCAGCTCTCCCCGTCAGTGCCTGCTGCGGATATTGTGTCTAGGTGAGACGGAAATATGTGAATCAGCCTGAGTTACTTTGACCACAGACTCCGAGACGGTGGCTCTATCATGAGAAATCTGCGCTTCCCTGCCCTGCATTCCTCTGACGCAAATGCAGTTAGATAGGGCCAGTCCCTGCGCGAGGCTCTGTCAACACGGATGTTTTGTAAAGGCCCTATCAGCCAGTTCTTCACTGCCCAAAACAGGCCCCATTTTATGCTGGATTGGAAACAAGCCTGCACTGGCCCCTGCATGCTGACCAAGGTGGGATCTCACCCACCACTTGCCTCTCGCCAGGACCACTGTTTTCTGGGGCTCAGGGGGAGAAAAGGACGTTCTGGGAAATGATCTCATGAAAATAAAAATATTCTTGCTTTAAAAAATTCTGTGTTGAGCTGCAAGCCCAGGGAGGTGGAGGGATGTCAGTATATATCTGGTCATCTAGACTGCTAAGCTTTCTGTTACATGTCTGTACAGCACCTCCCATGATGGGACTCTGAATCTCGACAGGCACTATTGAAATCATATTGTCTAATGCACCCCCTTTTCATGCCAGCACTCTCTGGAGGGCTCACCTCATGGAATGTATTTGTACCAGATGCCACATTAAAAATAACTAACTGTAGCTGTGGCATGGCCCAGTGTAATTCACTCAGCAGTTTTGCTGTACATGAACCCAATCTTGCAAACATTTCTGCTTGTGAATATTCTTCACTCCTGTGAATAGCCCTATGGAAATCTATGGGCTCGCATCCATGAATAAAGTTACTCTCGTGCCTAAGTGTTTGCAGGATGAGGTCCCCGACCGGGAGGGAGAGCTGTGAATAACTTCAGTCTGCAAATCCGCCTCTCACTGTCCTCACTCAATTCTCTCCCTTAGAGTTCACCTCTGCTGCACTGCCTGCAATAGTTCAGCAGCTGGTGCATGGGGACTGCTGCTTGTCATACAGCACATACCGAGTGGATTGTCACCGGGTGCTTGCCTTCACTCTACGCTACATCCACCTGCTGTCTTTTCTTTTATACTGCAAGGGCCATCTTTGTATTACATGCCCATATACAGTCCCTTGCATGACAGAGCCCTGAGCCCTGGCTGTGGTGTCTATTTGTGTTGTGGTAGTGTCTAAATACCCAACATAATGAGGAGGGATGCCAGGTGCTGAGAGGGGCACCAGGTGCTGAGAGGAGGGATGCCAGGTGCTGAGAGGGGCACAGAGCACTGGCCAGAGACTGTCCCGGATCCCTAATATGCTCACACTACAGCCCCCTGAATTTGTGTGAGCAAATTCCGAGCCTGTGGAATTTCTTGCTGCTGCAGCTATCTAACCAGCTGCACTTCAGCCCAGGCTGTGCGTGGCCACTCCTCCCCCAGGGAGTGATGCCCTGCTACAGCACTAGCCCCTGGGAAAAACCAAAGTGGGATGAGCCTCTGGGAACTCACGATGCTGCAAATAGCCCTGGGGCCTCAGGCAGAGGTGCTGCATCCCCCGAGAGAGACTCTAAGGGCAAAGGTGAGGAGTCACCGTTTGATTTGTGTTCCTCCTTGTTCTTGATAAAATTATGAGCTATTTTACAAAGGTTTTTGCCTAATTAACTTTTAGGGCTTTGGCTGTTGCCAGCTCAGCAGGTTTATTTTCAGCATGTTTGTCTCTGGCGCTCCCTTTAGACTCTACACTGTAATCACCTCTCCCCTCCCACAGACTTACAGATAATGGCAGGTTACAGCAATTTTTGTGTACGGCTCTGACCAGGTCTGGTGAGAGCTTCCCTTTAGCTTCCACCCCATCAGAGAGGCTTTGAATTGGGCTCAGCGACTCAGAGAACGCAGGGGGGACATGCCCACAACCAGGCTGCGCCCAGCAGGTTCTTAGACATCTAGCAAACCTTCGGGGCAGGGGGACACTCCGAGACCTATCAGCTGTGCTGCTCCCTCTGGTCTTTACCACCCCAGAAACCCACCAGCTGCAGAGCCACCTGCAATATTGAGCATGGAGAAGCACTGCCCTAGGGAACCTTTGGTCCTATGCCTCCCGTCCGGGGCCCATGCCATCGGGAGAGCCATGGCTCTTTGCACAGAGAGAGCTAGAGCCATGAGCAGAAGCCCTCATGGCATACAGCACTGCAGGGAAAGCCCATCCACTGCAAACCTCTGGCTGCCATTAAGGATTACCTCAAATAAAGGGTCTTCTCTTGACTTCCAGCATGGCATCATCAGTCCCTTGTGGCAAACTCCGCTTCACCCATTTGCTCATGTATTCATTCCATGTCTTCAGTGCCCAATCCCCATCACCTCCGGCTGCCTCACACTTATTCACCTCTGAGTGCCTCAGGCCCTGCTACAGTGCTGGTCGGGTAACACCCTGAGTGACACTTTATACCGGCAGCACAGCCCTGGCTCTGGCAGGCCACGCAGGCCAACTGCCTCTGTCCAGAAGGCTATAGCACCTGCTGTTCCAGGAACTCCCAGCAAAGACCCTGGCAGATCTTAGCCCTTGTGATGGTGACAAAGGGGAGAGCTGGTCTCAGGCAGCCAGCAGGACTTAAACGTTTCTGAACAGCACCTTGCACTGAACACACAGAAGCGAGCAGGAGCCAGGGATTGCTCAGAACAGCTCACCCCAAAGCAGCTCTGAATCCCAGGACACACATAAGTAGGAGCGGAGGGGGTTCCTGTCTCTAGAAACCAGGCTCCAATCTCTAGCTATGCCACTCTGACAGGAGCAGCAGGCCCTGTCTGCGTGTTTCTCCTGGGGCACAGTGCCTGAGCACTCCTCTACCCAGGAGCAGCGTAGGGACCCTCTAGCCCACTACATCATCTCCACAGCAGTTGGGAGGGCACTTCCCAGTGCAGGGTGACAGGCGCACTGCACGAACTAGCATGCCGAACACTCGTGGTCGAGGTGGCACGGACAGTGGCTTGGGCTGGCCACCCAGGTATGCACCCAGGGGATCGATGGGCTTGTAATCAGCCAGTGCCCGTGCCGCTGTGCTATGATTTTTGAGAAGGGGAGCTAGCCCATGTCTGTCTACCTGCACTGAGACACGTGCTCCCAGTGCTGTTCAGACATACTCTGGAGGATGTGTTTCACCAAGCTGGGGTCCTCTGCCAGGGGAAGATTGGATCCCATATCCCACTGACTGCTTTGCTCCTGTGTGCATCTCTCTGTAGCTCCACTGAATTTCTACCACCCCTTCACACTGCAGAGAACTGTTACTTAGCACCTGGTGCTTTGCAGCCTGGTCCCCTTCTCCCCACAGTGAGAGATCGCTGTCCGTCAGACAGCAGAGCGGTGTTCGGGGAGGATTTTCAACAAGGAGGCACCAATGCGGCTGTGGTGTAAACCTCTTATCTCTGGAGGGGTTACCCAGAGGAGGAAAGGCTTCCACGGGACGCACCATGAGGAGGTGCAGTCAGCTTAAAAACAAGTCTCATTCTGTCCGGATACAAGCTACATGATACTAGTCACGCAGTCTCACTGTGCCTCGCTCCCTCTGTGAAATGGGGAGAACCATACTCCCTTTCTCCCCCTCTTCCTTGTCTCTTTGGGGCAGAGGATGTCTGTTACTATCTCTTCACAGAGTGCCTGGCCCAATGCAGCCTCGGTCGTGGCTGGGGTCTCTCGGTGCGACTGTACCATGAGTAAATAACAACAGTCACTAATAACCACTCTCCACGCTCCCACCAACCAGGGCGACATGAGAGAGCAGCCGCTCCGCCTGTCCCTTTGCTGGCTTTGTGCGTGAGAGCGCTTTGCATTCCAGCATCTCCCCCCGACACCCCGCAGAACTCAGCCCCTTCTGGAGCACTTACCGAGACTGAAGAGTATCAAGAACTTTAAACACACAAACTCTTGTCGATCCACCTGGAGCGAATGCAAGTGTAGGACCAGTTCTTGTGCCCTCAGGACCAGGTTATTCAGGTTGGACCCTGCTTGAGCTGTGATTGTCACCATCTCCACCTGAAAGCAAAGAAGGAAGGCGGGCTCAGCGGCCGGGAGCATCACACACTGCAAGGGCCTGAGGAGCGGTTAGTACCCCTCTGCGAGGCACTGAGCGGGGTCTAGACCCCACAGTGTCTCTTACCTATGCCCTGCCTTTGGAGACGGCATGAGCTGCTCATTTTAAACCCCCCTCCTGCTCCTTGCCCTAGGGATGGCAAATAACTAACACCGCAGTGGGTCTGGAGGTGGATTTGAAAAGACTCCTCCGGTGAGATTCACCCCACAACATAAGGCCGGGGCACAAGGCAGGACTTCAGTAGTGCCCAGGTCTTGTACTAGCCCTCTGCACCCTGAGGGTGAATACTGCACCCTAAGTGACACTGGCAGGACAGTGACCTCACAGTGTCCCCCATGGCCGTAAGACTGGCTGGATGGGATTTAGAATTATTCCCTCTCTCTGGCTGGGTTAGCAAAAGGAAATGGCAGTGCAGGGAAGGGAACAAACTACTCCTTGGCAGGGTTTTCAGCTAGCCCAGCCATAGCTACAGGGCAGCTTGGCTGCATGCACAGGCCGTAGGTACTGGAACTAGCCACACCCCCTGGTTTGAAGCGGTTTTCATCATATCCAGGGTTTACAGTTTGGGTCAATGGCCCTCAGCACCCCCATTACACACATTGTTCCAGCTCCCCTGGCACAGGCGATGGATGCCGCTGATTCCCAGGAGGGCAGGGAGCAGCAGCCAGTTCTGGCCTGTGGCTAAAACATTGCAGGACAGAGGCAGCAGAACTGTGGAGTCAGGGTGAAATTCATCCCTGGGTAGCCGGTATAAACCCAAGAGATTACTTAAACCCCACAGCATCCCAAACAGTGCTGCATAGGTCCTCAGGCCAGGGTGAATCTCTCTTTAGAGAATAAACAGGGGTAACTTGGAGACAAACAAAAGAAAATAGCAATCTTCTGTGCTATTATTTGTTTTAATTTGTATTTAAAGAGGAAGCCCTCACAGCACAACAGCAATGCTGTCCTGGGAATAGCTGGAAGATCAGGCTGCAATTCTGGGGAGACTTTGTTCCCATGTTCCCTGCAAAATCTACTATTCAAACAGAGCTGGTCTGTTCTCACACCCAGTTTCTGTAAATACAGACATGACTGTTGATTTTTCTTATGAGAAACATTTTGCTCCAAACCCAAGAATTCTCCCCTGGCTGGAAGGCAGTACATGCCGGCCGCCTGTGCTCTGGGGATGGCTTGGGTCTATCTACAGATCATTATTTCTCCCCTTGTGCAAAAACAATTCCGGAACCCAGCAAAAACAAAACACCAGGCATCTGCTTGGGTCAGCCTTAGTTCACGCAGGAGGCGGGACGGGAGGACCTTCGCCAGAGGGAAAGAAGTAAGACAAAAGTCACCCATTTTTTCTTCCCGGTTTGGGCTCCACGTAGCTGGGAATGCTGAGATTGTCTGAAACTATGGAGATGGATTTTGGTTCCCATGGGTTCCCATCCTGGAGTCTGAAGTTCAAACAAGCCCCACCGCTAAGCTAAAGCTAAGCAACCAAAACTGCCCAGGCTGGCCTGACTTCATGCTACAGCCCTGCAAAGCTGCTGAGTTTCCAGTGGCTGCCATACAAAACCAGTTGGCCCACAGGCTGAAGAGCCAGGGGGGCACAGCCCAACTACTTTTTGGCCAGGCCAAACCTGAGTGTGACCCAGTGCACCATTTCACAATGCCACTCACTAAAATTTGGAGGAGGTGGCTGCATGGGCTGATGGGCCAGGAGAGTTAGATTGCTGGGGGGGCATTTAAAGAGGGTGTTGATGGCTCCCCCATTTTAAATGTTGCCCAGCAGCCCCTGAATTGGCCCAAGGCTCACCCAAAAGTGACCTCCCTAGCTGCCTCTAAACTCAGGGTACTTTTCAGGGCACCTGGGTGTGGCAGTAACCACTGGAGTAGTGAATATTGATCCCTGGTGTATGACGGGAATTCGCCTTCACAGCCCAGTCCACGTGATCAAGACCAGGAAGTTTAAAAAGCAACCAGCTGCAAAGAAAATGATCCCAGCCAGTTAATGAAGACTGGCTCAGGCCCTCTAAGCTCCCAGAGACATTCTTTCTGCAGCAGCCAGCCCGGCCACAGAGGGGGCTTTGCCACTAGACACATCAGACGCAGGTTCCGGGGAAATCTTCTCCTGTGCTAGTGGAGGGTTTGGGGGCTGGGGAATTGTAATTTACATGACGGTGCCCGAAGAGGGAGATGGAGAGAGGGAAGGACACTGGACTGGGCAAGGGGGATGTTTGGGAAACCGGCATCCTCACGGGGAAGAAGAGAACGAATGACTCTCCTCCTGCAAGGACAGAGTTTTGTTTTTTTATTTCCACACCCGTTCAGGAAGGCTGGCCTTATAGGAAAGGGGATCAGGAGAGCTGGGATCAATTCCCAGCTCCACCCTGCATGACCCTGGGCAAGCCCTCAGCCTCTCTGTAAAATGAGGATAAAAATGCTATCTCTGTCCTCAGTTTAGACTGTGAGATCTTTGGGGCAGGGACTGACTCTGACTATGTGTTTGTGCCATCCCCAGTGCAGTGGGGCCCAGATCTGGGGTGGCGCATCTAGGTCCTACCATAACACACCTAAGAACAATGCAGGGCTCTGTTACTGTTTCTCTTTACATCTTGCTGTCTCTGATCCTAGAGAGATGCTACCAGACCCACAACTATGGCAATGAAACACATTTAATAGCAACAGATTAACCAGCAGGCACATTGTGCCTTTCTCGTGCTTCCCTTTTGGATTCAAAACACTGGTTCTGACCCAGAGAGGAAGCAGTGGAATTTCTGATCTCAATTGGGTGAAAACAAAAATGGCAAAGAAAAGTGACTTTTCATCAATCCCATTTGGGAATTAATGGTGAGAGGGGGAAGATTTTCCTTTGCAAAAATATGGCAGATTTGCAAATCCTGACGCGAACAGGGGCAGCAGCAGAGTTACAAATCGGGAGAGAACTGGTCCCCACATCACCCGGCTCTGGTTAGTGTCCCAAAGCATCGACAGAGGCACGAGGCATGCTCCCCTCTGATGTTTCTCTCTTTGTGTCCGTCAATCCATCTGCAGCAATAATGCAGGCTCACTATTAGCTATGCTGTCGCACCACTTAGCAATGCAGGAATTGCAGTGGAAAGGTACAGTCTGCTGAAACATTGCAAAGCTTTTCCCATCAAAGGAGAGAACATTACCTCCTGGCCTGTCACAAGCAGCATGCTGTGCTCCTTCCCATGCTGCACCTGCCTGTAGATATGGTCAAACACCAGCAACTCGCTCCAGCAGTTCTGCAGCAGTTTCATCTGATCACCCACCTGAAACACAGTTGCAAACAAAGCCATTAAAACCTCTCAGATCTGCTCACAGGTTAGGGACCTGGCAACACACAGTGCAGAAGCAAGGTTGGACTTAGATGCAAAGTTGTCAATGGATGAGGTCTTGGATGCTTTTGAAATGAATGAACTCCCCCCGCTCAACCCCCATCCAGTGTCTCTGAGGAGAAGCCAGCAGCTGAGTTCCCTCTGCTTTCTGACATATCCCCCACACTTTGCTCATTCCTCAAGCCCTTCCTGTCAATGCCGGTCCATGGCTCATTAATGCATTGTGACAATAGTGTGATCAAACGCTCTCCTGGCTCCTGCAATCGGTGACAGGTTGAATTCACATTGTCAGCTGCAAAAGCCCACGTATGAATCAATGTCAGATTTGGTGAGGGCCTCAGTGAGCTTCCCACATCTCACCATGCTCCCGCAATGATGCACAAGGAGCGCACGTTGGAGCAGAATAAGGCAGTTCAGCAGCAAAGGCAGCTCCCAGTAGGGCTTTCCTCACATGCAGTGATCCCCAGCAAAGCAGAGCAGTTGGTCAATTTCCCTTAAATACTGTATCGATTGGACGGTATACAAAATGCACAATGCTATTAACAGAGAATTCCCCTACCTCCACCCTCCAGTGCAGTAGCACTGGGTGAAACAGCATAGCTGGAGCCAAGGTGCATACGTGTATGTACACCTATAGATACAAATGCACATCTTATCTCCATCTATGCTGACTCATCCATCACTACACACATATATTTATATATGACTTTGAGTTTTCCAGCTATGTTGGGTCATGGTCCACATCCTACAGCCAGTGCCCTGGATTGATATGGGTCTGCATGTGTGTTTGTGGGCTGTTCTGGAGTGCCAAGATGGAAAACAAACTGGTGTCAACAGTGTGATGCTGTTGCAGAAAAAGCAAACATGATTCTGGGATGCATTAACAGGTGTGTTGTGAGCAAGACACGAGAAGTCATTCTTCCGTTCTACTCTGCACTGGTCAGGCCTCAGATGGAGTATTGTGTCCAGTTCTGGGCAGCGCATTTCAAGAAAGATGTGGAGAAATTGGAGAGGGTCCAGAGAAGAGCAACAAGAATGATTAAAGGTCTAGAGAACATGACCTATGAAGGAAGGCTGAAAGAATTAGGTTTGTTTAGTTTGGAAAAGAGAAGACTGAGAGGGGACATGATAGCAGTTTTCAGGTATCTAAAAGGGTGTCATAAGGAGGAGGGAGAAAACTTGTTCATCTTAGCCTCTAAGGATAGAACAAGAAGCAATGGGCTGAAACTGCAGCATGGGAGATTTAGGTTGGACATTAGCAAAAAGTTCCCGTCAGGGTGGTTAAACTCTGGAATAAGTTGCCTAGGGAGGTTGTGGAATCTCCATCTCTGGAGATATTTAAGAGTAGGTTAGAGAAATGTCTATCAGGGATGGTCTAGAGAGTATTTGGTCCTGCCATGAGGGCAGGGGACTGGACTCAATGACCTCTCGAGGTCCGTTTCAGCCCTACAATCTATGAATCTATGGTGGACCACACAGCATTTTATGTTTACCAGCTGGAAGAAGGGTATGCAAAGCAATTGGAAGGAGACGCGAAAGCTAGTTATCAGAAGTCAGACAGTATGTCACCAGCACAGAAAGGCAGGCTGGTCCAGCGGTCAGGGCTTCGGGCCATTTCAAGGTGGGTGGTTCTGGTTCAGGCAGCTGAATTACTTCTTCCTCAAAGGACCAAGGAATTAGAAGCTGCCTCAGAGTGCAAACAGCAAAGAGTAAAGGGCAAGTGTTCAGTACAGCAGAGTTGGGGAAACAAGAGTGGTCTTGTCACTGAAAGAGAGACAGTGATCCGTAGGCACCACGCTGACAATTAACATCTTAGCTAAGGAGTTAGTTTGGCACGGCCTCACTTTAAAGAAATACATCAGCTAGTTGCACACTTGAATCTAACTCAACTCCACCTCATGGAGCAGAGCATGGCAAGAGGCCTTCTGCCCGCAGGACACGCTGTTCAGTGCTCTCATTACATTATGCACAGTTGGATTAGTTGGACACTTGATAAGCTGAAGTGCTCTGTGAGGGCAGGTCAAATTTTTGCTGGGAATAATTTCTGTTAAGCAATTATCAAACAGAACATTTGACCAGCGTCACCCCATTTTGGTGGGTTAAAACAGGTCATGTGCAAGATTTGTACCTTGTTTTCTGAGTATGTACGTGGAGAGAAGCAGCATATAGCCAGCTTGGTCCTCATGGCTTCGTGGTACTCCTGCCTCTCCTGAACAGTGTTTCCATGGAACACAATCGGTGCCCAATTAATTGAAAATCCTTTTGTGTCTCTGCATGGAGTCTGACAGTGTTGGAGAAAGGCAGAAACACCCCCCAAGCTCTGGAGTTTGTTGCAGATAGCAAAGCCCCTGGTGTGTCATTTTCAGCGGGGGCTCTCTCAATCTATCCCAGCATGCCCTGTGGCACGTCACTATAGACATGTCTGTTATCACTACACAGCCACATACAAACAGACTGGATTAGACCCCTGGTCCATCTAGTGTTTCTGCTTTGCGTTCGTTCTTCTGGGCCTGTATGCCCCCTAAATCCCTCAAGAACCTCTCTGAATGCTCAGGGGGAGCAAGGCTGTGTCAGCCGTCAGCACAGGGGTGAATTTCACTCTCTGTGCACAGTGAGCACTGGCAGGACTGGCAGTGATTGTGGAGCCATGGCAAGATACTCACCAAGCGAATTTAGAATGCATAATCGCCAGAATTCACCTCTGCCTTTTGCTCACCCAATCAGGGAACAGAAACGTATGTGACTTATGTAGCTTGTCAAAAGAGCTCCACTTTCAAGCAGTGACTATTGAACTTTTCGCAGCCATCCAGCCCACCCATTGCCTAAAGCATATTCATCTGAACCAGCCAGGGGGTATTTTCCAATATGCAGATACATTTGCGGAAGTTGCGATCTGCTTGTGAGCAGTCACCCAACAGAAAAGAGCTAAATCTGGTAAGTGAAATGTTAACTGCAAACAGTTCACTCCACTCCAGCCAAGGCTCCTGTGCTTTATTCCCAACACTGGTCAAGTAACTTCACAAGCCACATGGAAGGTGACAAGTCACTTATGTGCTGTGTGCCTCATTTTCCCCACCTGTACCACACATAGTATGTAATAATACCTCTCTTCCTTCTCTCCCTCACAAGGGGGCTGCAAGACTTAACTACCATTTCTAGCACTATTGATAAGCCCTCCAAGACACACAGCCTCAATAAGAATACACAGTGGGTGGATTCTACCTGCAGTCTGCAGAGATGTGTCTCTTCTGTACCGTGTGTGCAGGGACTGCCTGCTCCTCTGAGCCTGTACAGCACCAAGCGCATTGGCAGTGCTCAGTGAACCCTCAGAATACAGTCCTGGGAGCTCCTCAGACAAAAGGCACTACAAGGTGCAAAGGTACTGAGGACATGGAAAGTTGCATTGCACCCAGGAAACAGAGACCCACATGGTATAAGAGAGGGAAGGAGCCAGCCACTGTGCAAAGCAAGCATCAAGCTGTGCGACTTCCACCCCCACCCGGCTTTCAGATAAGTAAGCTTGTTTCATTCACTCTCTTATCAGTACTGGTTTGCCTCCATAAGGCAAGAATCTCACACAACCCATGCACAAATCTTTAACAAAATGACTCTTGGACGCAGCCCCTAGCCCAAAGCCGCCTGGAGCAAGAGAATGCAATGTTGTTGTTTTACACAAAGGCTTTGTGTCTCCCAGGAGGGAGCTTTGGCTACTTTTTAAATGAAAGAATACAGTGTCTATCCTTCCCTCGCCCAGGAATGTGGGGTGGAGATGGCCCATTTTGGGGAGTAGCTCCTGAAGCGTATTTTAACTCACTGACTCCAGGCCTGGAGCGCATTCTGCAGGCAGGCCTTGGGGGGCACGGAGCTCAGGGAGGAAATGCAATCCTCACCTTCAGGGCAGGCAAACCATATTTCCGGCTCCACGACTTGCAAACCAAAGTGACCTCTGCCTCTCAGGAGCCTCTTTTCCTGGTTCCAGGCATTCTTCCCAGCTGCTGCCACAACATCAGCAAACTGCAAACCACAGCAGCAAGCTTCCCAATAAAAGCCAGGTAGCGCCGATGCTGTGATGCACCCTGTCTTCTGCATGGGGGCACCTCTGGCTCCTTTGGGACTGGTTTGCCCCATTCCTGTTCAAGATTTTACACAGTATATAGAGAGAGGAAGCAGTAATGAGGCTGTCTCTGGGCAGATCAGCAGGGCCAGGAGCATCTGCTCACAGCTGCTGAACAGAGAGGGGCTCCTCACTCACTCCTTTAACAGAGGAGAGAGGAGAGCTAAACCCGAGGGCCAGATGCTTAGCTGGTATAAATGGGTGTAACTGAGCATCTGGTCCCAGAGCTGCAGCTCCCCACACTTGCCAACAGCCCACAAGTTAGGCCTCACCTCTGCGGCTGGCCTTTGTGATTTAGGGCAATTGCTAATTGTGATCCAGTTCAACCCCTGCCCAGAGACCCCCCACTTGCTCAGTGGGCTCTTGTGGGACAGAGCCGTGCGGGTTGCAGAAATCAGGTCTCGAGCGACCAGATGCCACCTACTGAGAACAGATTCCACGTTAAGATGTGTAGAACCGTACGTCTTTTCCAATATATATATGGCATTAGACTGGAATGGATCCAACCAGCCACATGCAACAGACAAGGATCCTTCTAAGGGACCAGAATAACTGTAATAACTAGTCCCCTTCTCGGGTTTAAATGCAAATAACTGTGTCCAGTGCAGCAGGCACAAAACACAGCTTTTGTTTTAAAAAAAATTACAAAAACTAATACAAATATTTTCATGATTTAAAAAATAAATAACAACTGGAACAGTTATTAGTTTGCATGTAAATGTATCCCCCTCCGCTCTGCCCCGAATTTGAAGCCCAAACACTGCTGGCCAGGCAAAGAGAAAATAAACAACATCAGAAATAAAAAGCAAAGTCGGGAGGGGTGTTAATTCTTTCATCGTGATGACGCAAAGTGACTGTAATGACGTGCTCAGGAGATGAGATTGCTGCACAGACACCCTTTAATTCTAGGAAATCTGGGGCTAGATTTTCTCACAAATCCTGCTCCCCTCGAGGCACCACGAGTGTTGCCAACTCTTGCCACTTTTTATCCAGTCAGTTGTGATCTTTGGTGTTTTTCGGGAATCTTTGAGAGCCAGAGGAGAAATGAGAATCCAGCTTTCATTTAAAAAAGAAATAGAAGGTTCTAGGCCTCAGGAAGAAAAGCCTAGAAATGGGGGCTCTGCTGATGAAAAACTAGAAGGCAGATAAAAAGACCCCCACATTTCTTGTTTAAAAGTCTCCTCAATTTTAAGCCAACCGCATGATTTTGGGGGGCCTGACTCAGGATTATTGAATGACTGAGGTTGGCAAAACTGAGACTTTCAGACACACTCAGCATCCAGCAGCTCCTATAGAGAACAAAGAGGAACCCCCCCTGTGCCCCCCCCCCACTGTTCTCCATGGGAGGTGCTGGGGGCTGAGCTCTTGTGAAAATCTGGCCACTAGAGCAGAGGCCAAGGCATGCCATGGAGCAGGCCCTCCCCCTCCCCACGATGGCCATAGCTCACTGCCTGTCACACTCACCAGCCACTGTGTTGTCCCTGGCACAAAACAAGCACCTTTGGGCAGGGGAGTTCCCCAGCTCCTTTGTCTCTGGCGCTCTCCCCCGAGGGACTGGACACATGTAAACTCTTCTCTAGCCCTTCCCCTCCATGCCCTCTTCCCCCATTCCTGCTCCCTCCCTCTCCCAGCCCCCTGCCAAGCCTCCAGACATGCCCCTCTCCTACCCCAGCAGTCACCACCCTCGCACTGCCTGTGTCCTTGCTCCAGCTGTCCCCAGCTCCTCATGCTGCTCATGCAGAGCCAATTCCTCACTGCCCCTAGGCCCAGGTGTGGCCCATCCCAGCTCTCCCTGCTGGCTCCTGGGAGAAGTGAGGAATCAGGAGCAAAGTGAGATGAGACAGCTAGGGTGGGCTTCCCCCAGATGCCAATCTGCCCTGCCTCCTACTGGCCACACACTCTCCTCCCCTGGGGCTGCAGCCGTAGGGCCTGAATCTGCACTGGGCAGCACCTCGTGCGCAGGCAGTTCACACACCCTCCATCTTGTTTGGCCAGTCTCAGACAGCCACTTTGGACGGGTGCAGAGAGCTGCACAAGGCACTAAGCAATGGAGAACCAGGCCCACAGCAACCACTGCTGGGGAGCAGCTAGAGGCTGCAAGGTTAACTGCTATTCTGCATCTCTCTCCCTGGGCACCCCTGCTTTCAGCAGGGTGAAGGACATGGCAGAAATGTTGCTTTGTTTTAACGTGCAGGAGGGGAAGGAATTCTGCCGACATCTTACCACACTTTGCTCCATCGTCAGCCCAGCTGCCAGGGCCTGGGTTAGCAAATCACCAGGATCTGGGCAGTGAGGAAAGAGAACAAAACAGCAGAGCTGGATCCTGTTCAGACCGGTCAGGGTAATGGCAATGAGGTACCTGAATCCTGCTCCGGGTTGTCAGCCCTGCGTCATCTTCTCTGGGGAGGGAGTGAGTCACTAGGGCTGGTGTTTTCCCAGGGGCCAAGCACACTGGGTGCATGTTGAAGGCTGAGCCCTTTGGAAAACCTGGCCAGAAGTGTCACGGTGGGAGCTGCCACTGAAATCAGTATTGAAAATCTGGACCCTTGTCTTGGTGCCGAGATGAGTCCTGAGCTCTTCTGAAATCAACCCCAGCGGCAGGTGCTGAACCCCTGACCATCTGGCTTGGAGCTCTTGGGAACATCTGACCTTGTCAGACATACACTGTTGTCAGGGAAGGAGGAATGGGAGAATTAGCAGACGATGAGTGAACCACAGGAGTTCCAAGCTCTGTAGTGAACCTAGAACTTGTGGGGTTTCAGTAGGTCCAAACCTAACAAGCCAAAATGAGTTTCCCCCTCCCTTTTTATATAGGCTGATACATCTGGAGCGTGAAGGGTCCTGGTTCTAAATGGTTTTGTGAGTGGCTTTCAGTCCCTATAGGGAAGCCACCCTCGTCTTATCCATCAGGAGGAAAAGAACCACACGTTACTGGGTGCTGTGGTCTACTGAGCGCTCCGGTGTGAGATAAGAGGGAGGAAAGTGTATCAGGAGTATGAGGAATACCTCCACCGAGAATGAATTTGGGTCTATTAGAAGAGCCTTGCAGTGCCATTGCATTTGCTGCTTTTAATAGAGGGAAGACAAATGCAGTGTCATGGAACTAGATAATATCATCATTCTGCTGAAAGGGCTGCAGTAAACCAGCGCCTGCAGATTGCAGAGGGAATAGACATCGGACAAGAAGGAGCGTTATCGCTTCTGTGCCCCATGTCGTTGAGAATTACCTGGGTTTAGTTGTGAAATGCTTGGGGTGAAGTTAGAGTTCAGGAGAGACGGACGGACGGTCCTGGGTACAGACAGACAAAGTGCAGGAAGCCTTTCCTGGCGCTTCCTCCACACTCAGCCCTGCCAATGCAGCTGGATCCTCCCCCTCTGGCACCCGAGCGATGCCAGCCATTTATTCCAGCTCTGCTAGTGTCCCTGGAATGCACAGCAGATTGTGCCAACCTTTGTTGTGATTATACGTGGACTCAGAGGGCTTGGAAGTGGGGCTACCAAACTCCAGGATTCAGTTGATAAACGCTGTCCATCCCTACTAAATACATTGTGAAAAATCAGTGGGTACCTGGCAGCCCCATCACATGCGCCAGTGCTGGGAGGGACCCATTGCCCTGGAGCACTCTAGTGCTGCAGACAGTGTAACCAGGTGCCTGCTCTTCGGGGAAGGGCAGAGGGAGGGTGGAACTAGCAGCATTGCAAGCATGGCTGAATGCCCCCGAGAAGGCGTGTCCACATTGGTGTGGTTATGGAAACGCCACACCGTTAAAACCTGCTTCGGATTTACCATGTAAGTGGGATTGAAAAGTGCTTGAACTGGGTTCCAGCATCTCTCAACAGCCTTGGACTCTGCAAGGCAATAGCATGGTTCAGACATGATTAAAAGTTTAAATCCCTTCTACGCTGCAAGATCAAACTGCATTCAAACCATGTCACGTGCTACCAGGTTATAACAGGATAGGGCAGCAGGGACAAAAATCACAATCAAACTCTCTGAACTCCCAGCATCTGTGTGTAAAGGCTCCTTCCCTTGGCTTTCCCCTCACCCACTGAAACATGCCCATTGACTTTGGACCATCAGCCCCATGAATCTCAGTTGTTGGGGCTTTGCTTTGGTATGTCTCCATTACAGATAGAGAGGGTAGAGCTCCACAGAGAGACCATCTCCATAAAACCTATGAATTAGCAAAGTCCTCTAACAAGAAGAGGACTCTTAGTGGATGGCCATTCATAAAACAGAGTCCGTCAGTCATTTCTTGCGGAGATGACATGCACACACATACTCTTCTAAAAGCTAAGCAAAGAGTTTTCCTATTTAATGTCAATGCTTTTTAATCAAATACTTTATCAAGGACCTAACACACGCTATCTTTAGAGAGCACATTCTTTATTTTAAAAGAAAGCATCTAACCTGTTCACAAAACCCAAGCCCTGGCGATCACCCCAGCTGCAGCATCCACAAGAAAATTCCTTTATGATTAAATAAGGTTTTCTTTTGGCATGATCGGAGCTCTACATAAAAATCCATTTACCTGTGATAAATGGTCTTTGGAATAGAGAGGGCTTGGAAGACAGGGCAGAAGCTATTTCAACACGTACAACATAACAAATTACCAGAGACCTGGTGTTGCTATTAAGAGGCACAAATTGTTTAAAGGTCTAGACAACATGGTCACCTAATGCAGTAACTTGTCACTGCTAAAAGTCTGGGTTCAAAGCTAGTAAAGCTTATATAGCAAACAATAAAAATTCCCTAGCAGTTCTTCATACTTCCTGAGAACAACATGAAATTTAAAAGCCTTGAAAAGTACTCAGCTTCACGAGTTATCTGAACAGACTTTAACTAACATGTCTAACAATTAATCGTTTTCCTTTAAACCCATATACAAATCTCAAGAATTGTCTATGAAGTGCCTAGATCAGCATTCTGCATGTTCCTTAGCATTATGTAGCAAGGAAAATGCATTCTTCTGCATGAATATGAAATGAAGATGGAAGCTGCATTATAGACACCTCATAGCCTCACAGCGCTAAACACTGGTGCTGTTTTCCCCATTATGGGCCATCTAACAACCACTAAAAAGATCTAGGCAGTGAAGCTCCTACATGGCTCAATGACACAGGTTCACATTTTCAGCACACACCTAAGGCTCTGTGGACATGCCAGCCCTTTGCCCCAGGTACTGCTTCAGAAAGTCATGCCCAGCATTTTCATGGGGTTTAGCCACGCATGTTACTGCTTGTCAGGGGAGATGTGCAGCATCCAATATGCAGTGGCTGAGTTGCAGCTCCTGTCACTGATACCATGAGATGAGATAAGCCCCCAAAGCTCATTTGCTTTCCTTTGCCCTACTCCACCCCACATCTTCCTCCTGGCTTTTCTCCTTTCCTCCTAATCCTGCTCTGGCTCTGCCAGGCTTCTCTCTCCTGAACATGCCTCAGACCCTGTGAATTCCACCTCCCTTTCTCTTGGCCCTACCTGGTCCCAGGTCTGCTCACCTGCCTTGCTAGGGCTGATCTTTCTAAATCCCTCTGAGTGCAAGGAAGGCCCAGAACGTGGATATCTGCAGATGCACAAGTGAGGCAGACTGCAGGAAGGTGGACGCATGGCAAAGCTTCTGCATTCAAGGCAAAATTAGCCAAGTCCATGAAGTGGAGTGTACAGCATATGATCCTGTTCTGCTTGATGCAGGGGGAGAAAGGGACTAGCTGATCCACAATTGGCTGTTGAAGGGAGAAGGCCTGTAGGTCAGAGAGAGAGTTCAAATCTTGCAATCCCCATCCCTGCCCAAGACAGGACCTGCCTGTGCTCTCCCATGAAGAAGGGCTGATCTCAGAAGAGCTGCACTCCGAAATGTCTGAATCCCAGCCTGGCCCCATTAGTATGTCTTTAGCACCAGAAGGATGCTTGGCAACTTACAGAGCCGGAGGACAAGGTTCAAGAAAGCTCCAATGCTCCTTCAATTCCCCACTTTGCCAAAGACTCCCTGTGTGACACTGGGCAAACCTCCCGGTGCCTCAATTCCCCCTCTGTCTAACAACACTGACGTGCCCCACAGGATCAACAGAGCAAAGAACATGAGGCTCTCAGATACTGTGGTGATGGGGGCCAGAGAAGTACCTCAGACAGCTCAGATTCCCTCCAGAAGCAGCTTACCCACTAAGAGCTAAATCCTGGGGTCTCGCTCACCCTTCCATGTTCTGTTGAAACCTCAGGGTGTTTTGTCCCTGGAAGGACCTCAGGCCAAACACTGACAGAGAGGAAGTAATGGGACTAAAGCAAAGAGTCTGAGCCAGGAGCTTTAGCACAAGCCTTGCTAGCTCCACCATGCTCGTGTTGGGTTTTTCGATTAACTTTTCTCTGCAGGGAAGTATCAGGTTCACAGTCATTGAGGAAGAAATTCCTTAGAGAGCCTTGAGGGCTCCACCTTGCATGCTGGGAGTCCAGAAGGGCTGAACGTTTTCCCCATTGAGGCATGATGGCAGCTCCTGGGACTCACAGTGGCAGGTGTGGGCAGCTCTCTGGGGCTGGTGTGCTGGCTGCGCTGTTGCATACTGAACATGCAGGTTCTGCTGGAGAATGTACTGCAACATTAGAGCTGCTGGCGGATCTAAGAGTGACCTCTGCCAGCGTTACATTTCAGATTCACAAAATGTCGCCAGCACCAGCATCCTGCTGACCTGTGACACCTCTTTAGATTTCTCACTGGAGCTCAAGATCTCCATGAAAAGCTCTGCAGCTGGCACAAAAAGCAGAGGAGACAATGGCATGCTCAGCTTGTGAGGTGAGTGCTGATCACGCTTGCTCTTCCTAGCATTGCTGTGGTGCTGCTGAAGCAGCAGGTGCTTTGCCAGAGTTCTCACATAGCCCCTCTGGGAAGCTTTCAGCAACCCCCACCAAAGGGACAAGACCAGGACTTCTAAAACCAGAAGGTCCGCTTTGCCCTGCCAAGCCCCAGTGCAGAGCAAGGTGCCAGTAAGTTCCTCTCTGTGATGAAATATGATTTTTAAAAGTTCAATTGCTGAGTTATTTTTCACTTCTTCCCCCAGGGACTCGGGCACTTTCAGAATCTTTCATCAAACAATGGACGTAGATGGTTAGTTTCATTTCTGTGGCAATGCTGGAGGACCTTACAGGAAAACTTCATCGTAACAGAGAGAATTCTGACCCACTGCAGCAAATCCCTGAACATGGAGCTGGCTTCTTTGAAAAGTGTATCATAAATGTCTGACAACTGTCTCTCGCTTAAAAACTGATGAATTCAGGGAGCAATCTATGGTATTTTTGCCAAGTGCTCTATCACCTGAATGTTCTACCCAACATCTTCTCACATATTTGGTATAAAGCAAGAGTGATTGTATTAGTTTTGCACAAGTTGGCAGCCTTTAACTTTCCCTGCATGTTAGAAAAGCCTTACGGTGGGCAGAAATAATGCTGGTGCTAGATAAATAAAGAATGGTTCTAATCCTGTTTTGTATATCTGTCGTACTTCCGTGGGTGGCACAGCACTTTCTAACATGCCACTTAAAGGTTTACATCATGCCTGTGAGGTAAGAATTATTATTTCCATTTTACAGCTGGGAAAATTGAAAGGAGAAATGGTCACACAGCTAGAGAGGGGCAGAGCCAGGGATGGAACCCAGGCATCCTAATTCCAACACACTGAACACTGAACTGAGATGATGAAAGACAGCAGCAGAGGGGTGAAGGTGACTCTTATTCACATCTGACAGAACTCAGCCTGTATCCTCCTGGCAAATGCCAATAGCACAGAATCCACCCTCAGGACTAGTCTCCTTGTTGGCAGCCTCAGGTGAGGGGTCAATGAATGAACAGTCCCTAGAAAATGAACTCTACCCCGCTCCTTGGAATGGTCCCTGCCTGGGCTTGCACTCGTCTGCCCACGCTGAACCTGCTCTACGGTAAGCAGAGGATTTCAGGCCCCAGCGCTGTCAGCTAAGCACCTGTCAGGAGCACCAGAGTCCACACATCTGGTTTTAAAGCTTGATTTCCCCTTGTGAACGTTCCCAGGACCTTCTCCCCAGTAACCTGGACACTAGATAGGATAGGACTTGCTCTGGGCAGCTAGAAGGAAATTTCACGTCCATGGCTGTGATACACAAAGCCACCAGTTTCTCTGATATGCCGATGTGACACGCGGGCTGCAATTTACAGGCTGGATGAGTTTCCACTGCAGACTCAACAGAGAAGAAAACGCCTTTGATTTTTGGACCTCCAGATGGAACAGAGTTATTATTGGCTTCCCCGTCCGTTTTCAGTGACAGCAACCCCCAGTGAAGGATGATCTACATATACAAGCCAGGACCTGCTGTGGCTGGGCAGTGTCCACATTAATGAATATACCCGCAGTGAAGTGTAAGCACATCACCCTGCCAGTGCCCACACTTCACATCTCTCACATTGAACACAGCTCTGCCCCGGGCATGGGAGCAGGGGCGGTGTCACCTGAGAAATAATAAAAGTCTTCTCTGGCAGGGAATTAGAATTCATTTGTGCTGGGGAAGCATTTGCACAGCTATTGAGGATGGTGCTATGGAAGGGCAAAGTGTCATGATTAGAGCAGGTCAAAAAAGGGGTTTGTATCAGCTTTTTTTTTGCTGTTGGTGGTTGGTTTAGGGTGATGGTGGTTTTGCAAATTTTATGCAAAAAATAGTTTTCCATTTATTTTCCCTTTCTCTCTCTCCCTTTCCCCCTCTTTTCCAGAAGCAAAATGAGGGGAAAAAGGAAGAAAGGGAGAAAAAAATGAAAAACTGGAAAAAATATTTTGAATATAATTTTTTTTGTTTGTTTTTCATCAAAAAATGGAAAACATAAAACTAAACTAGTCTTTGCATATTTTTGTTTAGGAAAAAAGGCCAGTTTTTATTTAAAAAATGGTTTTGAAATAAAATATCTCCAGCTGTAATTATTTCTCAGGAGGTCGGTGGCACTCGTGGAACAAACCCTGGATTAATGCACAGCCTTTGTTACACTCATTCTGGCCATGAATCTCAGTTTTCGTTCCAGTGAGCACCTCTGGGCTGTATTACATCTCTCTGCCTAGGCAGCCTACGAGAAAGGTCTCTGTTTGTACAGAGGGTCAAGCCAGGCTGGACGTGCCCAGAACTGTTTCCCAGATTTGGCCACTCAGACAGAATCTGCTGGGGAGGTGGAGATAGAGGTAACAATTACAAGGGGCAATTATTGGGTGCAAGTAGGAAGTGTCGCCTTGCCAATTGAGAAGTGAGAAAGTGGGTTCCTGTTCTGCCAATAACTGACAATCCAAGCTCTGCGCTAGCTGAAGGCTTTAATGGTCAGATGCAGGTCCCTATCCCCCGCCCCCTCTGGTCAGACACCACAGGGACAGGGACCCTACACGAAAACATCTAGTTGAATGGCTGTTTCCTAATGCGAGCAGCCAAACATGCCTTTTAAATCACCAGCAATAACTTGACCTGGAGCAGAACGACGACGCTCCGAGTTAGCAAAGTGAACAGGACCAGTCCAGCCTGCTCCGGTTTGCAGCCAGTCTCCCACCAACACCATGTGCAACGGCTGCCACCCGACAAGCCTGCTGAGCTCTGCCACACTGTGGCCACGTCCTCAAGGGTGCACTAACCACACATTGTGCCCACAGCTCCAAAGGCCCCTCCCCTCACAATGGGGGCTTTCCCCAAAGGAGAATGGTACCCACAGCTCCAAGGCTTTAGTGATCGTCATATATAACACAACTCAGGAGGCAGAGACTTCATCTCTCCACTGGGAAAAAGAGACACATCCTGGCCCCTTGGTATTTCTATTTGCTCCTACCAGCATGGGTCATTCGAGAGAGAGACGGGGCTGTGGGGAGAGAGGCTGGCTGGTGACCAGGGAGTGACCGTTACGAGGAATTGGATTGAACCCCAGGGTGTATGATGCTAGCCGTTGCTAGAGCATCCATGAGCAGAAGGAGATTTTCGATAAGCCAGAAATGCTTTGGCCGATAGTCAGGAGATGGGGGTCAAGATGACCCATGTGTGTTAAAGCCAAAGCAGTAACCAGCTACAAATAGCTCACAAGAATGAAAAAGGAAACCCGTCCAAAAGGCAGACACGGCGAGCGCGGCCCGTGGTGGCCCTCCACCCTCGGGAACAGAGATGCCCTCGGGATTTTCAGTTGCTCCCTGCTGATTAAGATCCGTGACCTATTCTAGGAGGAAATAACTACCCCCTTCCCCTGGCTCCAGAGGGCGACCATCACATCCCACTCTGGAGGAGAGGAGGAGGAGGGGGCTCAGAGTCCTTCACCCCACATGGAGCCTGTGACGAAGTGGGGTTTTTTTCTCGGGGTTTTCTGTCTTTTCCAGGGTTTGCATGCACAGGGGGTGGGACTCAATGTCCCTGGGTGTTACTGGTTTAAGGAGGAGAGGGAAGGAGTTGTGTTCAAGGAGAGAGGACTCGGGACCCCAGCCCAGGAGACACACGGTTTTGCCAGTGGAGGACAATGAGCTGCAGAGAGAGGACCACGGTGACCTGACCAGCGGGTCAGCCAGAGGAGAGCTGCGAGGGAGGGACTTAGGCCTTCCTGTTACGACCCTGTTTACCTGGAGAGAAGACAATGGACAGAGGCGGGCTTGAGGCCAGGGATATCAGGGCCCAGTGAAGCAGAGGGGGTCGGGCTGCAGGGGAGAGGCAGGCAGAGCCACCGGTGCAGGGAGACTGGGATTGTGCTGTTATTGTGAGAGGCCAGGCCTGAGGCCCTGAGAGTTTCCTGTGCTGTGTTCAACTCTCAATAAACCCTCCTGTTTTATGCTGGCTGAGAGTCACTCTGGTCTAGAGAACAGGGTTGCATCAGCCCCTTTGGGGGGTGAAGAGGCCCAGGGGGTCCAGAGTGCATGGACTCCCGGAGGGGGCGCACGGCAGAGACAGACGTGCTAAGGCTCAGAGAGGTGCGGCTCCAGGGGCTGGAGGGGCCTGACCCCGAGAGAGAGTGGATCCCCCGAGAAGGGCTGTCTCACTAAAAGGGGCACCCCCCACGGACCGCATAGGGCCAAGAGTGGGCACGATCCGTGAGTCCGTGACAGAGCCCAGCTCCTGGAGTGCTCCCTCTGTGACCCCAGGGAGTAGAGTTTGGGGCAATGGATTCAATGGCACCAGATACTCCCTTCTTGCTGCATCAACGGACAGAGCCCTGCCTCCCTCCCTGCCCCCTGTCCCAGGAGAGCCCTTGAAGTTAGAAGAGTTACATGGAGTGGGTGTGGGCTCCAGCCCAAGGAAACATTCCCTCTCCTAACGGTGTTTCCGAGGGACACCAGAGATCTAGCTCTCCTCCCCACAGGAGCCCACAGCCTCACGGCACCTGCAGAGAAGGCCCACGTAGTAACATGCTAGTGCTTAGCGTCAAAGACCTGCCATTGTCCTGTGACTCAGACCCTCAGGAGCGTTCCAGAATCTGGGCCCAGCCGAGCCCCATGGCCCAAGGGGATTATTCAATGGCAGCATTAGCAGAGGGCCCTGAAAGCACTAGATTGGGGAAATTATCCTTCTGAATCCAGAACAGTGCCTGGCTGAAGAACCTGCCCATGCAAGCTCCATGCATCCCCTGTCACCCCCTCAGCTGAGCCTCAGCAGAGTCCCCAGAGAGTCCAGCTTCACTGTGGATCCCCCAGTATCTCTGCTCCCTCTACAAAATGCAAGCTCAGCTCCCAGCCTGCCCCAGGAAAACACAAGGGACCTGAGAGGGGAGCAGAGCCCTGAATCTGTCTCTGTAGCAGGCCACATGGTTTTATAAAACCTCAGCAAGTGGAAGAGCAGCCAAACAGACAGATAGGCTCCTCTCCTCCTCCTCTCTCCTCCCTTCGCCTTTCCCCATCATTCCCTTGTCACTTTTCCCTTTCTTCAAAAACAGAGAGTCAAACTGAGTTCTCTCCTCAGGCAGGACAGAGCCAAGCGAGCTGCAGAGCCAGTGCTGCTGGTTCTCAGAGGCACCTTCCCTAACACAGTGCAACAGCATGCTTAGGGGCTGCACAGACTTACACCATTCCCTCTCCTAACGGGCATAGCGATCTGGACTTAGACCCTGGCTCTGCAGCGTGGGACCAGCCTGCCTGCCCAGAGACCAAGGAACCAGCCAAGGCTGTGATTAGAGTCCAACCAAAACCTTCCTCAGGGAGCTGCATCTCCCTGTTCTCAGGACGTCTGCCCCGCTCCTGGCTGCAACCAGGCTCCCCTCGACACCACATTTCAGGTAGGGCTTGGGGGTTCTGCTGAACCAAACGCAATTTGTTTAACCTTCCAGGCCTCTCACCTTAAGCTAAAGGTCACTTTGCTCTGCTGCCTGGACATCCATTATACATACATAGATATATAAAAAATTACATCTGAAAGGACAAAGTTGCCTGAGCCTCGTGACCCGGCAAAATATATTTCACCTCCCTGCCCATATTTTCCTTCTGACGAGTAGATGTTGCAAATCTTCTCTTGAATCTTGACACATCTCATCTAGCCTCAGTTAAAGTTTGTATTTATGGGTGTCAGCTCTGACCTCTTCCACCCCAGCTCCCTCGCCCTTGCCGCGCGGCTCCCTCGCCGACCCTCTATAAACAAGCAGGCCCCCAAATCCCCCTTTGTCGAGCGGCATTATTAGTCTTGCATCCGAAGGCCAGTGTAGTCCGTAATTCTCTGTCTGATGACACAAGATGAACACGGCAGCATCACTCTCCCCAGCAGATTGGCAGGCCGGCCCTCGTTTGTCAGTGGCAGACTGACAGAATTACTAGCCCTTAAATGAAACGATATATCTGGGACGTTAAATCTGTTTTCATTCTGACTGCCCCACACCTCCAGGTGGACGTGGCATGTGAACTGATGTCCAGAGGCCATTAGCCCAGCTCCCCCGCCCATGGCCTTCACAATAACACAACTACAGCGCCTGGGGAGTGTTTCCAAGGCCCACCTCCCCAGCCACACTGTGCTGAGCCAGGACCTTTTGAGGCTCCTGAGGGCGAGGGGGGAGAGACAATTAGCTAGAATCATCACCACCTGTAGAGAAAACCCCTTCTTCCCAACACTTCACAGGCTCATAGCGGCCCAAAGCCCCTCTGATTAATCTGCCCAGCATACTAAGAGCCTACACCAAGGCGACAAGTCTCAAAAGCAAATTGGGCCTGACCCTCCTTTCCCAGGAGAGTGCTCCTGCCTGCCATGGAGTTACCCCTGCTTCACGCTACAGGAAGGGCGTGAACGGAGAAGTATCTACTTGGGGGTTTACAAGCTGCCCCACATGCAGGCAGGGGACAGGCTGCTTGCCAGTCCAGCAGAACACGGGATTCCCTACAACCCGCCCCCCTGCACCCCAGGCAGGCATTGGAGGAGGAGGGGGCAGAGCTCAGAGAGATAGGTGCCAGCTCCAGTTTTGGGTGTGTTCGCCCATCCCACCCCAAGCCTGGGCTGAGCTCGGGCCTTGAACCTGGAAACCCAAGGCCCAACAAGCCGAGGTTGGGTCAAACAAAGAGGCTTTGCCTGGCTCCAGTCTAAAATGTCAGCCAGCCCAGAAGCTCAGCCCCAGGCTACCCACAAAGAGTGTGCATTCAGGCTGCACTCCGCAACTTGTTCCCATGTCCAAGCACTGCTCCCTGTGCGCCCTGGGATAGTAGCACCAATGCCCACTTGGGCAAGAGGCAAAAAGGACACAGTCTGCATCTTCCCCCAGACAGCAGCCCCATAACTGTCCCACAAAGGGTTCTGCAGCTGGACCAACTGCCCAGCACACAACGCACAGCCAACCTGTGGAACTCCTTGCCAGAGGATGTTGTGAAGGCCAAGACTATAACTGAATTCAAAAAGAACTAAATAAGTTCATCATCAATGGCTATTAGCCAGGATAGGCAGAGATGGTGTCCTTAGCCTCTGTTTGCCAGAAGCTGGGAATGGATCATTTGATGATTCCCTGCTCTGTTCATTTCCTCGGGGGCACCTCGCATTGGCCGCTGTTGGAAGATAGGATACTGGGATACATGGACCTTTGGGATTGTCTGTTGTCCCTCACAAAGCAGGTGAGAGGCACCCGGCTTCACACAAAAGTGACTCCTGGCTAAGTGACTTGCCCAGGGTCACCCAGGGAGTCTGTCGCAGAGCAGGGAATGAAGCCTCCAATGGCTAGTGCTCTGTACCGCTAATGACAGACTAATACTGCTGGGTTGGTAGGGACAGGCATCTCCCATCCTCCTTCCTAGACCTCGGAGGGGCGGGGCAGGCAGAGGTGAATGGAGGACCATAGAGACCAACTCAACGGCTAGCAGAGATTCCCCTGGAGCTCAGGGACCTGGGCTCTATCCCGGCTGGTGCTGGGAATTGCCATGGCTGTGATGGTTTCATGAAGAACCGGCCCCTCAAGGCAACAGTGAGCAAAGCCATACGTGTCCCTGCCCAGGGGCAGCTAGGCCTCACCCCCTGGTTTCTCAGTGACGTGCTCAGCGTGGGAGTTACCTTTGAACTACTAGTGAAAAACAAAATGAAGTCAACAGTTCATTAAAAAGCAGCTCTTCCCTGAGCCTGGCGACAGCCCCTGAGACCCTTTGCCCCAGAATCACCTTCCTGCTTTGGATCAGAGACACGCAGGCACTCCCACCCGCAGCTCGCTGCTCTGAGCCGGCCATCCTTTTCCGAGAGCACTGGGCCAGTCCAGCCAGACTGCTGCCAGCTGGGACAGTAGCCCAGGAAGCCAGGCACCCGAGCGAGCCCTTCCTGCCGCCGGGCTGGGAGATGGGCCTGACCCTCTGCGCGGGGAGGGCTTTGGCCAGAGAGCGTGAGTCACGTGTGACTGCGGGTAACAGGCCTCAGTCTGGCAGGAGGGCAAGAGCCCAGCTGCATCTACAGGCAGGGCACCAGGGATGGTCGGCGCTAGCAACAGAGGCTCAGATTCTCTAGCTTGCCACCCACCTTGCCAGGGTTTCTGCCACGTGCTCTGCCACAGGAGCCTAGAAACAGCCTAGAATGCCCCACCCACCCCCAGGCAATGCAGCCGCTCAGCCTTCACACACACCAAAGCCATCCCAGCCTCCAAACCCCCACTGCCTTAGGAGCACCGTCAGCAACACCACGCCCCCACCCCACCCTGGCCCCTTTCCCCCTTTGGCTCCCTCCATCCCCGAGCCATCCCGTTCCCCAGCAACCCCAGCCCGTTCTCGCTCAGCTGCCTTCTATCCAGCCCACTTCCTGCAGCTCCCCAGGCTCACAGGAGGGACTCCTAGAGCAGGGAGATCTGGCTGGCTTTTCCCTGCAGAATGCTTTGTATGTGCTGGCCTGTTTGAGGGGAGGAAGCTGGAAGGAAGTGCAGCACGTAGGGGTTGGGGCCAGAAACAGCCCCACTTTCTTATATTCCCCCTTGCAGCTTCCATAGGAAGCAACATTCATCCCTTCCTACCTAAAATGTTGTACAGCGCTGCTGTGCATTGCTGAAGGGCTGCCATGTCCCACCCCAGAGGTGGCTGTATTTCTTTAGTGGGTGTCGTGGTCTCTATAGATTGCTTCCACCTACGTCCAATAGCAGTCATAACTGTAGACTGCAAATGGCCCCAGGAGAACTGCCTGCTAAATCCATTCACTAATGTTCTTTCCTTAGCCACACAAACCCATTGCTGCCATCAAATTATCCCAAGCCGCTGTGGGCAAAGAAGTCTCTGGCCGCAGTGTGGTGAAAGCTCTGCCACAGCAAACAAGAAATCTGCCCTGCGGCATTCTTGAAATCAGCAAAATAAGGTCGAGGTGGCACCAACCACGTGGGATTCACAGCATCAGATTGCAGATGGTTTTACTGGTGAGCGATGAGGGTTGACAGCAGCTTCAGCTGCCAGTACCACACGCTCAGCCTCTAGCAGAGGAAGGAAATGCTGCTAAAGGAAAACAGGAGTCTCCAAGTTCCTACAGCTCATGTTTGAAAGGGTAGAAAATCCGCCTGAGGCCTGCCGTGCTCTAACATTTGGGGTTGGGTGGGGCCTGCGCTCTCCCAAGCACTATAGGCTACTGGATTGAATCATTTACCAATGGCACTGCTGGACCGCAGCCCCGCTCGAACCTATCCAAAGCAGGTAGCTACGGTTCTGTGTTTAAATCTCTGCCCACCCATCCCCATCTCCTAGCGTTACTGGCACTAGGCTTCGGATGGGAGGAGACCCAGAGATCTGTGGAGTCCAGTTTCCAGGGACCGCAGCCCCTATCTGCATTGTTACACAACATGACCCTTGTTTGCCAGGCCGGCACAAGGGCAGCACTCCTGACTAGGTGAAGCCTGGTATCGCTGTTGTACAGTACATGTCACTCTCGGGGGAAGACCGGCTGATGGATTTGTATTCACATGGAGCAAAGCCATGTTTGAATGGTGTGCCCGTGCGGACAATAGAATTACAAGGCTACCCAGCAAGGCAGCAACGAGCTGAAGCCACTGTTTACAATATCTCCTCCAAAACAACAATCACCCATTCCCAGAATCCAAGCAGAACACTGATATGATTGAAAGGAACAAAAAATGCTTCCACAATGCAACTTCCTGGCACTGTTCTGGGCAGGGAGAGGTTATTTTAAGCAGTGAAGCACACTGCCATACTCTGGAGGCCGAAGGAGGGGGCTGGAGTGCGAAAGACCCCACCTTCTGAGATGGTCTGGAGAGGAGCAGAACCAGGGGCCACAGCCACTCTGGGGATGGCTGTCCCAGCGAGGCAGCTCGGGCGCTGTGTAAGCTCACAGTGGCATTGAGACACCGTTGAGGGAGCTACTCTGGAGATCGCTGCCTTTTCTTTTCATTTGCAGCTCAGTGTCAGTGCCCAGTGCCGGAGCTTTGCAGAAATTTGGTGACAGGCGCTGACTGGAGCTAAGGCCAGATCTCCAGTTTCACCGCCCATTACAGCACCTCACTCAGCCGACTGCCTCACTTTGCATAGAATCCAAATGTCTTGTGACTCCTCCCAAAACAATCCCCATTCGGTCTTTAGAACACTCCCAGTGCAGGAGTCTGCAGGCCATGCCCCTGAACCAACATGCACCCCAGAATCCCACCCCTAAATATCCCCAGAGCTTTGTTAGAGTTTAATCTGGTCCAGCTCACAAGTTTGCCTCAGGCCTGCCCCCTTGGGCTGGGAGTAGCACCTGCTGCCTTGGGACAGCTTCAGAAAACAACCTATTCAATTCTTGCTGCTGTAAAAAATTTAATAAAATTTAAAAAATCACTAGACCCCCCCCCGACCCTCAATTCCTGTGAAACAGAGGAATCAGCGTGGCTCCCCAGACAGATCCAGCTGTTGTAACCTTACTGACTTCAGCAGATTCATACCCAGGATAAATTTGACCCAAATCCAGCACAGTCTTCTGAGGATGACACCCCTACTTTCCCTCACCATTGTATTCCAAACAAGTCATTGTGGGGCGGGGGGGAATCCTTCTGCACTGAATAATTTTTAAGGAATTGAGTGTGATACTTCCTGTAGGTCCTACATAAACAAATCTGTGGCCACATGCAGCAATGCCAGGGGATGCACATAAACTGCTTAGTTTATGTTTGGCCCAGAGGAAGAGACAGGAGAGCTTTTTTAAAGAAAAAAGCAGTAATTTGCATGAAGACCAGACTCTCTCCCAGGCTTTGTAATGTGTGTGGGATGGAAGGGGAGGTTGGAAGCTGGGAGAGGGTGGGAGGGTTGTGGGGGTCACAAAGATCCAGTCCTCTTCCCCCTTCAGAGAACTAGAGTTGAGCAGCCTGGCTGGTTGCAGCTCCTTTGTGGCTCTTTCGGGTAATGTTGATTGCTAACTTGGCTCTGGAACTGCTGAGGTGTGAGTGTCACTGATCCCGAGCCTGCAGACACCACATCTGGGTCAGCAGCAGCTGGGGACTTGTGGGGGGAGGTACTCACCCCCGGCTGGCATCGGGTGGCAGCAAATTGCACTGTCAGGAGGCAGCTGGGCAGGGCCCACGCCAGACTCTAGTCTATGCAAGTGTGGGCAGCTGGGCAAAGCCCAGGTGATGTCCCCCGTCCTCCTCTGGCAGCTCAACCACTGCCCTCTGCCATCTGGCTCAGGAAGCAGGAACGCAGCTCAGCAGGGTGTGGTTTCTGGGCCTGGCCAGAGGGCCGATTGGGGCTCCATGGAGATGCTGCTGGCGGAGGAGTCCCCTGGCCCTGGTGACCCTGCCCAGTGCCCACCTGACAGCACTGCTTTTCCTGCCAAAGGCTGAGGAGAGATTGTCTAGACGATAATCGCACAGGGTTACATTTGCCCATCACACTTTGGGGTTCCCCAGGCGCTGGCTCTGCTAGTCATTGCCTGCCCACGGCCCGGGCGGTGAGGAGTCCAATCCTCAGCCCACAGGAGACAGGCTGGGGTGTTTCCTCACCTCCAGTGTGCTCCAGCTACTCCGCCCTGCTCCCGCTGGCTTCCGCGCTGCGGCGCCAGCCACATGCCCCGGCGGGAGCGCGAGGCAGGGAAAGAACCTCGGAAGCAAGAGCGGTGCCAAGACACGGGGAGAGCTGGGCAGCAGTGCCCCTCCCCAACCCCCGTTATGGCAGGAAATTCCCCCCATCTGGAGGCCTAGGCTGTGGGCGAGGGCACCAGTTAGTGTCACTGGGGTGCAGGCAGCTCTCCATTAGGGACTGGGCCGAGATCCTTTCAAGCCATTTCTGCCAGGCCAGCACACAGCAACCAGAAGGGGTGGCCGGGAGGGAATCTGAACTGGGGAGCTGGGAGTTCCCATCTCCCAGTGCCCGGGCTCTGAGCCGCCCTGTGCCCCGGGCAGAGGCTTCTAAGGAGCCCTAGTGCTGAGCCTGCAGGCTCCTCGCTCAGACAACAGTTGAATTGGGGCAGGTTTGTCTCCCCCTCTCTTGCCTTCCCCGTGCCTAGCTCCAGGTCTGAGTATCCTTATGCCCCGGGAGTGTGTGGGAAGGGGGTGGGGGGACCTGCCACAGGCCAGTGACTCGGGACCCTGCTCTATGCACAGACTGGTGGAAGCCAGATGCCGCAGGGTGGATTCCTTCCAGCCCAGGGGGGTCACACCAGGCCCCCTGCACCAGTTACACCCTTTAGTTTGGCCCCTTACTAAGGGCTTCAGTGGTGTGCGGGGCCTGCAGGGGCCCTCTCTGCTGGGCAAATTTCAGCCCCTCTGTCTATTCCATTCGCTAGCATTGCCTCTTGGAATGTACCTGCAGGCCCCACCCTGGAGTGACCAGCCAAGCAAACCACCTACCTCCAGCTCCTTAAAGAAGATGCAGCTCCGTGCCCACTCCACAATGGAGAAGAGGGTCTGGTCTGCCATCTTGCACATGAGGGCAAAGTTGCTGAGTTTCTCATGCCGGCCTTTGCCCTGCTCCTGTTGCAGACAAGCCAGTATCCGCGCCTTGACCTGGGGCTCGTCGGGCTCCAGCTGCAGCAGCTTGAGAATGACCTCAGGGATGTCGGGTGGGGCGCTGTTGGGATATGCATCTGGATACATGTAGCTGGCCACGGACTCATGGGAATTTGTGTAGTGGTCGGGGTACTCTGACTTGATGGTGCGGTTGGGAAAGGAGGGGTAATGGTAGCTGGACAGCGCCCCGTGGCTAGGCACAGTCATTCCCAAGGATGGCGTCCCGTATGGACTTCTGTCATAGTCGACTGGTGTCATAGTGACTGGGTTGGGAGGCAGGCTCTTGGACACCGAGTGGATGCCATGGATGGTGGAGGACAGGTTGTAGTCAGTTTGCACTGGCGACACGATCTGAGGTACAGTCTCCAGCTTAAAGCCATTGGCGCGTATCAGAGCTTTCTTCTGCTGTTTTAAGGCACGATCCCGCTTGTACATGGGGCCGAATTTATTTCTTCCTCCTCGCATCCGGTCCGCACGCACAGCTGTGGGGCAGAGAGAAAGAACAGCCTTTGGCATTCAACTGAGCCCAAGGGAGCCTTATCTTCCCAAGAGAACATGGCAAATAACTCTGAGGGCTCTGTCCAGATAGACTGGGGGTGGGGGGGAGGGGAAGAGGATGGTGAGGAGGAGGGGAAAAGGCCAGATAGTGGTGAAACAATGCATCTTGTCCTGCAGCCGTTCCATCATGGGAGCGATGGATGGCTGCATCGGGAGACAGGGGTCCTGGTGCAGAGTCTCTCTCTGAGCAGACAGTAGGGGGTGCTGTCCTAGTGAGGCAGTATAACCCCCTCACCCTGGAAGACTAAGAGCATCAGGGTGAGAACACGCCCAGTTCCTGAGGCCCCGTCCTCCATGACTGAGCTGCTTCTTTCCCGGGGTCTAGATAAGAGTCGCAGACCTGCCCCCCAGCAGTAAGGCCATCTTCAGCCACTCCCTGCATTGCTACCCACTAGCCATCAAATCAAAGAGTTTCAATTTGCAGAAAACTGTATCTCAGCAGCATTGCCTAAGTCTCACTATTTTATCACAAGTCTTGCAATATTGGTGCTTTTCTTAAAGCCCAAGCTCCTGGAGTCAGGTGAATACGTGAGAATCTCATCTTTCATGTTAAAAAAAGGGGGGGAGAATTAATTAAGTTTCTAGTGCTCATTCTTGCAGAGAAATGCTTGAAAATGTGAAGTCAGGAGGCAAATAAAAACAACCTCAAGTTATTGTTTTTTAAAGTCTCAAGATTTTTAAACATAACCTCACAATTTGCTGGATTTTGACTCGTGATTTTGAATGACTGGGAGTTGCCACAGTGTCTCAGTGAGATTTTGTTGAATTGGATCCAGTCATGCACTCCTTCCTGCCAGTCCCTTCCAACATGACCATTACACACAAGACAAATGGTCAGGCGAGCACTCCAAAACATATTGGCGAGATCTGCAGTTGGTGCAGACCGGCCTAGCTCCATTGATTTCAACGGGACTATACTGATTTGCACCAGCAGTGGGTCTGGCCCGGTGTGTGTATTATTAAAAACACCTTAAAACTCCACCCAAGGAGTCTTACAACAAGCTCCTCACACTAACAGGCCCATTAGAACCTCTCCCCTTTCAAAGAAACAGATGTACTCTCTGGACCCCAAAAGAAACACAAGAATGTGTCACCGCTTTAGGAAACAGGTGCTTCTTTGCTTCACAAGATCATTCACTTTCCTCTATGGCCATTCCCAAGAGTGTTTTTGCCTTAAAAAAACACTCTTGGAAGAGCCTCAAATAGCTGAAAGCTCCGCGTTGGAGATCTGCACAGATGGACATGAGAAAGTCTGGGCGGCTGGTGACCCCTGTGCTTGGGAAGCCATGGAAAATATGTACAAAAGGGGAAAGCAACTAGGTTTGCCACCCCACTCTGAGTGGAGAGCTCAAGTGTTTGTGTTTCAGCTGTTATTTCTGCAAAAGGCATCTCACTAACCTTTCCTTTCACTGCAGCCTCGGAAACCCGCTTTAGCAACCTTCACTGCACAACAGAACCACAGCGCTGGCCAAGTTTCTCAGAGACTGGCTGGAAACATGGGACTTTCAGTAGGGACTGAAAGCCAGCCAGGAGGCAGAAGATGTTTGCAGAGACTTTCCTTGAAGGGGCACTCGCACTCCATGGAGAACACTCTCTCTAGAGAGAATCCTGTTTCTCTTTCCCCATTCCTTCTTACCTAGGGATGTTTGCATGGAAACAGCCTCTCTGCAGGGCTGCCTGGCTAAGGGCAACAATGTCTGTGGAATACAGAACACTTCACCTCTCCATCACTGTTTGAGAGCCCACCTGATTTACCCTCCAGTGGCTGGGCAGTACATTATCTGGCTGCCTTAGGCCAGTTCCTCACAGAGAGCACGTAAAAACCACCTCCGCCGTCAGCACTAACCTGCGGCCTTGGTGGCAGCCTCCACAGGAAGGCAAAGCACTGAATGAGCCAGAGAGACCGAACTCCCCTTCCACACATATCCTTTGTCTGCACTACAATGGTTTGTTCCCATTTCCAGCGCTTAACACAGTGTAAAAGCCCCAGGACAAAGGGAGTGTTCAGGTACTTCTACCTGCTCAGAGCAGGTTTTCATGCCCACTGGCGCCCTCTCTTCCATCAATAGCTACGTCAGTGCTACCTCAGGTGCAGCTATCCTACTGCTAGAGAATGGCTAGTGAAGACACCCTTCGAAATGATTCCTGCGACACAGGCTCGTGGCACAGAGAGGTGTGCAGAGGAAGTTTGCACAACTCCTACCTGAGCTGTACCTGTGCTGTTGAATGAATAGAGGCGTGCAGGCCCCAGGGCACTCAGTGTAGCATCTTTCACAAGCGGGAAATGAACACACCCTTTTTTCTTTAAAAACAAGCACCCTAAGAGAGAAGACGTGCTTTGATTCTCATGCATTCCCCTGTTTCCGCCTCACCTGGGATCATAAACACCTTGCTGTTTGCTGCATCCCGACTGGGTTCTTGTGCTGCCACAAACACAAGATCCTGATCTCAGGTGGGAAACTGAGGGCAGGGCAGAGGGACTGGTTAGAAAAGCAAAGATCCTGTATTCATTCAAATGTCTCCAGGAACAAAATGAAACAGGAAGTACAGATGCCTCCAAACTAAGGACAGACAAAAATGATGGAGCCTGAGATTTTTGCAGCTATTTAGACTGTTTCTTTGATTCCCAACACAGTCTGAGTTCATGAATCTTTTTGGCTGTAGTTTAACACACACTCCAACCCCATTCACCTGCTCTCACTCTCTTTCACATACACACGCACCTTAAACAATCAGCTCCAGCTTAGACTCTTTGCTGTGAGTGAAGGATCGAGGGATCAAAGCTAGGTTGCTATAAGGAGATGCCCTATGTCATGTGCCATATTCTTTTTCACTCTAATTTCTCTCCCTGTCTCTGTGCCTTTCCTCATAGTAGCTATTAAGTGGGGCAGCAGCATGTAAACCTCCTAACCCATGGAGTAGGGTCAGAATTAGGCAAAGTGAGTTCACCCATCTCCATTCTAGGCAGAAACATCTTCAGTGTGGCCTCAGCTACTCCTTTATTCTCCAGAGTTAGTGCAGAAAGATCCAGCTCTACCCCGATCTGGTTACTAATTCTGTACTCGACGGAGAAGTATTCCTGACAGATCAAGGTCACCGCCCACCTTTTCACTGAAGCTCCTACCCCCCACACCCCCGCCGCACCCCTACCATCCATTTCAGGATCTGCTTTGAAATTGTTCTTCCTGTTTTTAAAACTCTCCCTGGATTTGTTCCAGCCCATATCACAGGCCCTCTCTGCCCCCTCTCCCACCTCAGGCCTAACACTGGCCTCCTTGCACAATTGGTACAAGAGCCTTTCCATCCCTCTTGCCCCTGGCCTGCACCACTCAGTGTTTCTGCCCCTCTGTTGCACGTTTAATTCTGTGAAACATGCTCACAAGGGTGAATTTGCATGGGCCGTGTTGTGCTGTCACTCTAGAGGGAAAGCCTGCATGTGAAACCTTTCATTATCTGAAGCTGTGCTGTGATCAGCACAAACACACTGTACTCTGTTAATGCCGAGCAGCTTCAGAGACTGTCTTGTTGCTCTATTGCAGGGCACTCAGGTGAGCATTCTGATTTGTCTGGGATATGCTGAGATTGTGTTCTTCACACAGTTCAGACTTCTCAGTCATTTCCTTTCTTGAGCATCAAGAGAGGCCTATGTCAACATCATACTTGTCCCTAAAATCAATAATTTCAGACTTGCTTTTGTCCTATTGAGTTGAAGGATCTCTTTAGAAGTGTCAGCTCAGATTTTCTGCCCAGTAAATACTAATAACTAAGGAAACGTAAGCTCCAATTTTCACCACAAAAGACAGACAGTCAAGTTGGGATGTCATTTTTCCTCTAGGTGATCCCTGTTGGATAAACTACTGCAGAGTTTCATCAAGTAGCTCAGAGGGTGAGGAAAAGGCTGCTTTGAACAGACAGGCAGCAAGTATCCTGGCTTTGCCTCTGAGCCCCACAAACACACAGGACCACACTCAACCCTGCTGTAAGCAGGGAAGTGCCTCGAAGTCAGGCAGGTGCCAACAGGGAACACAGGGCTCTAATTTCAGTGTCCCTCACCCATTCACTGCACACAGGAACGGAGTGTGAGTTCTGACTGCCAGCAAAGGCAACCGTGCCGGTTCTCAGTTACAAGACAGAGTGCTGGTACAAAGTGTCAGACTCTGTGATTTAGCAAAGCCCCTGGGCAGTGCTTAATTTGTAATGAAAGAGGTACCAGGGCTCAAGCAATTAGGTGCCAGGGCTCAAGCAATTTTTTTATTTTCACAATTGATGCAGCAAGCCCAGAGGTGCCAGAGCTCTGACCTGCCAAGCCCAGAGGTGCCAGGGCTCAGCCCTTGCAAGCCTTAGCACAAACTAAGCCCTGCCTCTGGGTAAGCCGGACAGTTGGCTCAGGAACTATTTGTAACTAATACTCCAGTCACAGCCAGGGCTAAGGCTCAGATCTGCTTTTGAAATGACACTCAGCGCTGATGCCAGCTCCATGGGTGAATTCGCACTGGCTGCCTTCGCTATTAAACGTGTCCTGCTCTTAACTGTTCAGCCTCCAAAGCCTTCTGCCTCCTTCCTGCTTTGGAAATGATTTCAGTTTTTATTCAGGTATTAGCAAGTACTTTATGTTCAACCCCCACTTTGCCCTTAATCCCCATGTGAACGGAGCACAGAGTCCTCCAACCCTGGACAGCCTCAGCACTGTCTGCCCAAATCTTTTGATTTGGTGTAAAATTTAGCCTTTTTTTTCCCATTTTTATTACCCCGTGTTTGTAATGGTTTTTCCTGGCCCTGAGCCCAGTGTGCATTGTGAAGTTCTGCAACATCAGTGCATAAGTGTCACGTAAAACACATCATAATACAGAAGAACAATATGGCCTGATTCTGCTATCAGCCACACTAGCACAAATCAAGACTGACATCAGTAGCATGACCCCAATGTCAATCTGGTGAGAGATCTCCTGTGCTACTGAGTCCCCTTGTATAAGGAGAAATTCTTGTTACAGTGAATGTGGCAAAAGAAAAATTATATTCTCATTGTTGCATCCTGCCATTTTATCCTGATTCTCACGATACTCGATGTTTTCCTTAAAGCCTCGCCTCCTGGAATTATGCAAAAATAGGGGAATCTTGGCTTTCATTTAAAATAAACCAAAAAAACAAAACCCAGAACATTTTCAAGCCCTTTAAAATGGGGCTTCATGCAAAGAAAACCTTTGAAGTGTGAACCCTAAATTCTAAAAAGCCAGAAGGCAAATCAAAAGAACCCCACATTTATAATTTTTTAAAAATCTCATGATTTTCAGGGTCCTGACTCATGTTTGTTTAATGCCAGGATTGGCTATGCTGTATCCTAGAGACTGGTGACGACAAAAACAATCTAGCCCTGAATGGAGAGTTTATTTGGAATGATGATACTACAGTGAGAACCAAGGGCTGTTTTTAATTCTGAGGTCATTGCTTAATTCCCAGGCACAGCTGTGCCAGACAGTCTTATAACCTAAAATATTGCCCATGAAGATACGGATCCACTGACCCAACCCAAATCGTGTTTAAATAAAAAGAAATGAACAAACTACAATTCCAACACACCAAAGAAAGAATTTCTTTTGCGATAAGCAGCTGTCACAGCTGGCTTTGGGCCTGATCCTGTGTACTGGGTGCCCTGAAGTCCCAGTGATATAAATGGGAGAAGACGGTGCTCCACACGTCACAGGATCAGGCCAGTTTAGGGCCCCAACTATTTACACCGCATTCATACAACTGTTGACCCCTCCATTCTTCCCCCAGAGCTCACAGAGTTAAGTGACATGAGCCAGCAGACCGGGGCTGTTACCTTCTAGTCTCATTCCCACCGTCAAGCACTTCTGAAAGCGACAGTACGGACATCTCTTCCTCTGGGTTTTGTCGATTTTGCAGTTCTGGCTTTCAGTGCAGGTGTAGTGCTTGTTATTCTGCACCGTCCGCTTGAAAAAGCCCTGATGGTAACGAGAGAAGGCAGAAATGCAGTGCATTAATACACCAGCATTTACAGTATGTCCGGACTAAGCAGGCACCTCGGGGAAGGCGGATCCTGCACTAGGCTGCTGTTTAACATAGATGATTTGTTCCTTGCCTGGAGAAATTCTTTGCAGACCCACTGTCCTCGGGGCAGAGGAGCAAGTGGCTTTGGAAGAGTTGGACACTGCACGTAGATTAAAATAGCATCGTAGGTGTCTGAGCTATGCTGTTGCCTAACAGTGAATCATAGCTGGTGGCTTTTATTTTCTTGGCCCCTATATTCTCATTGGGGGAAATTACTTAAAAAGCTGCAAGAATAAATTGTCTGATCTGGAGTTAACAGCAGTGACCAGTGCCATGGGGGACTCACATTGCTAGAAAAGCTAACAGTCACAGACAGGAGCCGCAGAGCCAGAAGTCATGTATTTTTGTTCAAGTTTTTAAAAGACAAAGGCTGCAGGCCTGGCTTCTCTCCCCCAACGTCTGAACTCCCTTGCCCTGAGAAGGTGTCTCTTCTCAGTCAGACATGATCTGAACTCCAGGAATCTGACTGCAAGACCACGGGAAACATTTGATGTTTTTCATCTGCTTAGGACTCTGCTGAAATATGATGGGCCTGATGCTCAGCTGCATAAATGAGCATAGTATTAAAGGCAATGGAGTTACACCTATTTACAGCAGCTAGTGCTGAATGCTTAGAAATGCCAAAGCTCCGGGGGAAAGCCAGTGAGGCCACTGCTTTCCTTTCATAGATTTCTTTTCTAAACAAATTTGGGGAATTGTGAAGAAGATGAATCTGGCCAGGGGGGACGTCAGCCTGCCTCTCAATCTTCATTAACAACGTAGGTTAAAAAGGGGCCTGCTCTTTTAATACAAATCTGTGTCTATAGCGTGATCTATGTCTTCAAAGACCTGGACAAATATTAGTCCCAAACTTGTGAGAGGCGGCTCAGCATTACCACCCCACTGGGCAGAGAGAGCAATGAAGATACTGGGATACTTCAGAGGGCCCCTTAGAAAGGCCCCAGACAGACCCATGTGAAGCAGACCACAGAGCGGGATCCCAGCAGGCCAGGCCAGAACCCTGCTCAGTCCAGCACACCCACAGGGCCTCTGCCTCTGGGAATGCCCCATGGCACAGACGCTCATGTGCTGTTGGCTTGCCCCAGAGGGGAACCGGAGCTCAGGCAGAAGGAAACGCAGGGCCAGGCTGTGTCTGCCAGGGCTTGTGGGTGCGATGCTCCCCGCTGAGAGCAAGGAGACTGTTTAACATTAGTCAAAAGCAATTTGAGAGCTGCCCCCCCTCCGATTTTAAGGAGTCCGATTTAGCCCTCAGTCCACAGCCTCTGAAAATACAACACAGCCAAGGGCTGGCTGTTCAGGGTGGCTGGCATTTAAACTAGGATCTTTCCAGCTTCTGCAATTCCTCCCCAGCCCCAGGCAGGCGGAGGGACTCTTGCTGTGCTCTGGTCTGGTGCTATGGGAAAGATCCCACTTTCCCCCTGCACCCTCCCCCGCCCCCAAACCAGAAACTACAGGTAGCAACTGGCCTCCAATTTACAAAAGATGTTTGCCATTGCCTGGGAGATCCTCTCATTTCACCTAATTACACCTTCGGCTGGACACATACAAGCAGCTGATGGGAAATAAAGGGGGGAGGTCGGGGGAGCCGCTTTCCTTCCAGAGAGGCCTGGAACAGCGGTCACACCCCCCACTGAGCCCCTCACCCACCATCAGCCCCCGCAGTGACAACAAAACTCTGGAAGATTCGGCTTCGCTTCGCTTTGCTTTCCAGTCACCCTGGTATTTGGTTCCGCGATTTTCTCTGTTTGCGGCACTTCTAAAGCGCCGGTCACCTGCACTGCAGCTGAATTGCGAGGGGATTTGGACAGGATCGCCCCTAAATCCAGCGCGCTCTGATCTCCTTAGATGCACCACAAGAGATGCAGCCTCTCCCCATGCAGCCAGCCCCGCGGTGGCATCTTCCACCCGCGCCCAGCACAGAACGGTGGCCAGTGAAATGCCACGGGACAGCATCCAATTCTGTTCCATTTTCTAGCAAACATTACTCAGGCTCCGTATATTTCGTTGTGCAGATTAGTCGTGCAAGCAACGGTGCACCCATCTGACTGCGAAATAAAAATAATCCGCACCGCTAAGGAGGCTAATTATAGGGTTAATATTTTTTAACTAAAAGATAATAAGAATCCCTGAACCGTTTGATTTAATTTATGTTGATTGCTATAAAATTAATATTTCTAGTATCTCTTCTAAGGAGCTATTTAAAAATATCTAAAGACCCTAAAAATCTATTTTGTTTTGATGAGCCGAAGAGTCAAACGAAAAATGAAACAGATAACGAGCACTCTGCCTTGGCAACCCGCTTGCGCCGCTTAAACTCAGTGAACTTTTAAGTAACTTGGGGAAACCGGCTCCATAAATCCGGAACGAAATGATTCTACCCGCTGCGGAGTTACACTCCGGCCAAAAGTGCCTGAGCTCCTGCTAGATACGATTCACCCCATGGGCTGGCTACAGTTTCGTTTTAACACATTAAACGACACGCAGCTAAACCTGGCCAGAAACACGTCTTCTGTGCATGCACAAATCATAGGAATTTGGACTTGGTGTCTTCGAGCTGCTTTAACATACCAGCCCGGGGCGGATTCTGTGGAATAAAACCCCCTTGGGCCAGCGGTTTGCGTGACTCGCCGGGGCAGGTTAATCAGGGTTTGTAACAGAAACACTAAATAAACGGGGAAATAGGAGCCAGCAGCTCCGCTGCTTTACAGCAAAGCTTCGTTATAGAAACACTTCCCCGCTCGCAGGCCGGGCGGCTTTGCAGACCCAGCCGCTAATGATGCATCAGCTCAGCCCGCTCATTTCTACTCCAAGAACAAAATGATTTTAGTTCTTTAATTCCCCGTTATATTTCTTTGCGTTGTCACATCTCTCCGATGTGACACGCACACCCCGGCCAGTGTTTTCCGACTCTCCGGTGCTGGACTGCGGACTTCGCATTTCTCATGAAAGGTTTGAAAAGTTCAGTATTTGGAGAAGTCCAGCTATCCCCGCTCCTGGCTTTGCGGAGTGGCTCCAAGGAAGGTGCAGCCCCTTCGCTGAAATTCACTTGCAGCTTCACACTTTCCAAGCGCAACGCGCCGCGCTATCAAACCACCGAGGCTTCGCCCCGGAATTACCTCCAGATTTAATGGAAAACTAAATTCGTTCCGTCCCACGCTCCCGGCTAAAGTGGAGGTTGGGCACCGGCAGGGGCGAATCGGGGCTTTCCCGGGCAAGTGAACACCCAGCATCATTTATTCGCCGGGCACATTTTGAGCGTTAAAAACCCCCAACCCGACGGACCTGGCGAGCTCTGCCGCGCGGGGAATTAGAGCGCAACGATTTCCCGGCCTTGCTGATCAATTCCTAACTCCTGCCAACGAAACCCTGGAGGGGCCGGGGTGCCCGCCCTGCCCCCGCTCCCCTTGGGCTGGGGCCGGCGGCGAGGGGCCCCTTTCGGGGCGAGCCTCCCCGGCCCGCGGCAGAGCGAGGAGCCTGGAGCCAAGCCCGCTGGAAGGGGCGATCTGGCCAATCCCTCCTGGGCCCTTCTCGAGAGCAGCCAGCGCGTCCTGCCCGGCCCCCGCGGGCGTTTTCCTACCTTGCAGCTCTCACAGGTGAGCAGCCCGTAGTGGTACCCGGAGACCTTGTCCCCGCAGACAGGACACAGCTCGTCCAGGTCCTCATCGTAGGTATAATCCATCGCCTCCGGGGCCGCCTGCGGGGAGCGAGAGCGGGTCAGCGCGGGAGGAGCCCCTGGCCGGCCCGGCGGGGAGGCGCGGAGCAGAGCGCGGGGCGCTGCGGAGCGTGACAGGCAGGTGGCGGGTGCTGCGGGAGGACCCTTTATAGCGCCTGAGGCTGCACATCCAGGCTGGTGCGGGGAAGTGACCACCCCCGAGGGGCGGCAAGCCCGGCTGGGGGGGGCCGCGGCAGCCGCGGGGGGCTGGCAGCAGGGCGGGGGCGGGGGAAGGGACCTGGAGGGCAGGGCCGGAGAGTCTGCTGCCACCCTCGGCTTCCCCGCTCTGGGCGCGGGGCTGGGACCCGCCTCCGGGGGTGCTGGGCAGCAGGCAGAGCGGCCCGGGAGCAGGGAGGGCTCTGGGCTCCGGCTGCGCCCTGCCCCGAGGTAGCTCTGGGCACACGGCCCGGGCCCAGCGCGGGTTGCTCGGGGTCCTGCTGGCGGGCACTCCGGGGCGGGCCCGGGCCGGGGGCAGGTCTTGGCTTTGCACGTCGCCTGCTCCAGTTGGCCTCGGCAGGGGGAGACCCGCGGGCACTCCGGGCTTGTCCCCGCGGGAGCTGCCTGCTGGGCAAGCGGTCAGGGCCAGAGCCCGGGTCCAAGCCGCAGGCGGGGCTCAGCTCCCCGCGCGAGGCACGCCAGTCACCGCCTGGGGCAGGCGGGCCGGGGCTGTGCAGGGTTCCGCCTGACGCGGAAGACGAGGGGGCCGAGGCCTGGCCGCTCTCCGGGGAGCCTGGCGGGTCGCGGGGGGCGGGAAGGGGCGCAAGGGGACACGGACTCCGGGTGCGCTCGGCAGCGGGCCTGGCGCAGAGAGCGCCGGGCAGGGCCACACCAGGGCTTGCCCGGCGGGGGACAGCGCGGCGTGGCCGCAGGGCTGGGACGGACGCGTGCCCGGGCAGTGCCCTGCAGGGAGCCGGCCCGTCCCAGCTCCCCGGGGATCACTGGAGCCTCCTACCCCCACCCCGCTCTAACCCGGCTCGGATCGGAACGGCCCCAGCGCGATCCCTGCCAGGGCCGGGACCTGGACCGGGACCTGGACTGGGCAGCGCCGCGCCCCGCACTAGCCCCGGGCTCAGGCACCGCCGCCTGGGAGCGCCGCGGGGGAGGTGGGTCCCGGCTCCGGGGGCTCTGCGGGCTCAGAGCAAACACCCGTCCCGGCCGCGCCGGGGAACAGGCGCAAAAGTCCCGCTACCCCTCGCGGCGCGCAGGGGCAGGTTGCGCTGCTTCGCGACCGGCCCGTTCTCCCCGAGGGTCTGTCTGGGCCTTGCCCAGGGCCGCGGGGCTCCCCTGCTGTTGGGGAGGGGCCGGCCGGGCTCTGCCCTCCTGGGTCACTGACTCTCCCCCGCTGCAGGAGGTTGCAACAGGCGGATCCTGGCAGCCCAGGTCCGCGCCCCGGCCCCAGCAGGGTCTGGGATTCCCCTGCCCCGGGTCTGCAGCGTTCGCAGGGGGGAGCGCAGGGCTCCTAGGGGCCACGGGGTCTGCAGGAGACCAGCTGCCCGGGAGCCGGTCTCGGCTCCTCACCAGGGCAAAGCCCAGGGGCAGAACCACACATGGAAACCCGCCTCCGCACCCAGTCCAGGGCCGGACCCAGCTCAGTGCGGAGCACCCTGAACCGGCGCGAGAGGCCCTGGGGACGAGGGGGGCCCAGCACCGCCCCGGCGGAGCTAGGCTCCTGGCCGGCTCAGTGGGGCTCCCCACAGCCCCCGGACGCGGCGCCCCTCTGCTCCAGGAGCTGCCCTGCAGGGTCTGGCCGCCCCCCCCCTCCGCCCCATGCGCTGCTAACGCGGACCAGACGCTGCTTTTGCTAACTCCGAACCAGCGGCACCATGGACAGACACCCGCCCGCGGCAGGATGGCCCTTCCTTCAGCCCCCGGACCGGGTCAGAGCCGGCGCCAGGCAGAAGCAGACTGAGCAATTGCTGCTCAAGGGACCTCCATTCTTTTTTTATTATGTGCTGGGGTGGGGTGTAATATATCCCTGCTCAGGGCCTATCCCCCCACTGCCGCTCCCCCCCCGCCCCAGTATTTAGCCAAGGGGACCGTGCTACCCCGCCCCCCCAACCAAGGCCCTGAAAGCTGATTCTACATTTGACCATCTCTCTACAGCAGCAGTTTCTCAAACCTTTTCCAGATCAGGGATGGGCTTGCTGCTCCCTGAACTGTGCCAGGGAGATCCCAGGGACAGGTGCTGGTCCACAGACCCATCCTTGAGAAACACTGCTCTAAATAACAATATTCCCACACACACACACCAAAAAAAAAAAAAAAAAATCGAAGACACAGAGCAGTTGAAGCCCCTTAAATAGTGAGCTCAGAACCTAGGGTTGAAAGTGAGCTGGAGCAGCAGGAATTATTACATTGGGCCCTGTGGTTCTGTGCTCTAAGAAGATATACAAGAGCAGAGAAAAGAGGGGTCCTCTGAGCACTGCCAGGAGGCAGGCACCTAGGGAAGATGTCCCTGGTATGTCCCAGAGACAGGAGAAGGGGAGAGCACTTCCCCCTATTCCAGCACTTGTCTGTTGCCATGGCCCACTTGAACTCAGCAGCCACCCTGGTGGTCACACGCTGCCCTGAGGCCTCTCCCATGTACTCGTGCCTGGGGAGGCCGAGCAGACGACTGGCACACAGCACAGGGCACCCCCAGGCTTCGCCAGGGGCTAGAGGAGAAGACGGGGCAGATAGGCTACAGGCTAGGTTTGAGATGGAGTTTGCTAAACTCTACGCACACGCCACCTCTACCCTGGGCATGACACAGCCAAGAAGTTCCTGCACTGTCAGCCACAGGGGAGGGAAGGCCTCACAGCGTTGATCGCTGAGATGAAGGCTCAGCTTAGGGCCATGCGGAAGGGAGCAGAGCTAAGGTGGGGAGTGGAAGGGAAGGGTCGGGCAGTCATTTCCTCAACTTTGTCCCTGCTGGTTGTCAGGGGTTTGTATTTAGCCACCCTCCTCCTTCTGGAAGCCAGCAGACAGCGCCAGCCTCAGCCCTGTTAACAGCTACAGGAAAGAAGCCTTGGTGCAGTTTGCCTGCAGCTACCTTCAAGCAGGGCATGGGTTTAACACAGCATGGAAAGGCAGGAGGTGCTAATGTTTCCAAGCCTCTTCCAAGGCACCATAAACACAGGAAAAACAGATGCCAGATGAACCTGCACACCGTAGTGGTAGCAGATGTCATCCACAGCCCAGGGCCTCGGAGATCCAGGACAGTCAAGGACTATGGGATGAACTGTAGTTCAATCACTGAAGCTGCAGAGGGACCACAGATGACCCGAATTCATCAGCCTCTTAAAAATCAGAGAGGCCTGTTCTCATTGTAGTTACTTGCTTCTCATTCCCCTGAGGGGCTGTAGAAAGCTGCCTAAGGCTCCATATTGACGTGATGGTAAGGACATTTCACCTTCTTAGCCAGAGCTGGGCCGTGGGTTGCTGCTTTTATGCTCCAGGAACAGCTCCATTTCTAGTTACTCAAATCTATCACCTGGTAACTGAATCTCACAGCTGTCAACTCCAGCACCACTGAGGAAGAAGTGCAGGCTAGGGCTCAGATACTTGACACCAGTGCAGACTCATGAGCTCTGGTCTACCTCTGCTACCCACTTCACCCTGGGACCTCAGGTGGGCAATTTAACCCAACCGTAAAATGGAGATGAGAATATCAGCCCCGACTTGACCAGGGAACTGGGATTAATCCATCAGTAAGGAATTCCAGGCTGTCCAGGGCTTTGAGATCCTCAGGTGGAAGGGGGTGGTAGATGCTATGTGTAGTCGAACATTTGAATCCTGCGCTAGGGAAAATTAATGTCAATAATGATAGACACAACTATAGGAGCACTGCACATATCCTGCCTGCAGTAACTAATGCAGATGGTGACCTGACCCCCTTAGCTGATGGCAGTTACTCAGTGCTGGGATTTAATTCATTGCTTCACTTAGTTTAGAGACACTTAATGAAACATTGCATGGCAGCGACATCAGAGCACAGCTTACTCCAGAACACACTAATGTGGACTGTACATTTTCTACTGATCAAGTGGGTTTTGTTCTGTTAATGGAAGTTTGTTGCTTGCAGGCAGGTATGAACCCCAAGCCACACTCACCTGTTACATTCCGTTTGAGAAAACAGAATAAAGGCTTTACACAGCAGATCTGTGAAGGGTTGCGCCACACACACTATCCTACAGTCCCCCCCCCCCCACAACACACACACACTATCCCACAATCCCCCCCCCACACACACACTATCCCACCCTCCCACAATCCCCTCTACACTCACCCCTATACTCACACACACTATCCCACCCCCTCACACACACAGACTATTCCACCCCTCATCACTCACTTTCTCTCACCTACCCACCCACATTCCCACCCCCCTCACATATACAGAAGAGGCCTAATAATAATGTCACAGGTAAACCCCTCTGAAGCAGTCACACTGTATGTGATGGCCAGCACTGATGTTACAAAGGAAGCACATCACAGGGTTATACGAGTGTCTGCACACAGGCACGGGCCTGAGCAAACTGCAATTCCCTACACAAATCCCAACACACGCTCAGCGTTCTGTCTTGCTCCCACACAACTGGTGCAGCTCAGGGGTTATCTTCCCACCTGTAGCTCGGTGCGTTACATCCTTTGGGTGGGCCCTGTCTGGGCTATATCAGACCAGTGTGACACACACTTCATCTTCAGTGTGCAGAGCATTAACTAGTGCCACTGGGCCAAATCCAGCCCTGATTTACACTCCTCAGGAAACCCTCCATAGCAACATGGTAGCACAGCATGTGACTCAGGAGAGACACTGGCCCATTGCAAAAACAATTGCTCTGCTACCATTGCTCCAAAAATTCACCCCTCAAGAGCACTGCAGGTCCCTGCTGCCTAGCACCTGAATGAGAAAAGCCATTGCCTTTGGGTAGCATTTCAGTAAGAGGGGTTGATACCTGGCCCTGACAAACTGATTCTAAGTCAAGGAGCAGATCTAAATACACCGGCAGCATGACACACAGCTCCAGTGGTGGACAGCATTCAGATACCTCCAAACAAGGCAGAACTCCCCAGTCACCCATGCCAGGGCCCAATTCTGCTCCATCCATGTCAATGGGAACATGATCCTCACAGCCTGTGGAAGTCAGTGGAGTTGCATGGATGTGCAGAAGGGCTGGCTTTGGCCTCAAGAGCACAGGAAGGTTTGCAGAGCTCACAGCTTATGCTCCAATACATCTGTTAGCCTATAAGGTGCCACAGGACGCTATTGCTTTTTACAGATCCAGACTAACACAGCGACCCCTCTGAAGCCTGAGGCTTGTGCTCCATCTCAGATGTGCCTCTTCCCTGCCCATAGCTTCCGGAAGGGGGGTCTGGACTGGGTCTGAGTTTCTGCAGCCCCGAGTGAAATTGCAGGGGTGTGAATCTCATGGGAACAAAAGCCATTAGCCAGCCCCCTGCAAACAAAACTCCTGTCACTCCTCACAAAGTTCTGCTGGGGCCCAGCACACACGGGGCTCTGCCCCTCTGATAGATGGTGGTCTCCTCCTAAGGTAGCAGCCTCAGCCTTCCGCACACAGCAGGGAGAGGGGCAGTGCCCAAGCAGAGGGTTCCAGCTCCCTGAGCTTTCGCCATCGGGGTGGAAGTTGCACTCCCAGTGGGATGTGCGGTGAACAGGAAATAGACTCCAGCGGGATAGGATCACTTCGTTCAAACACACCATTAAAAGAGCCTCGTCTCTAATAATAGCTGCAAGTCAGCCTTCAGTACAGAACAACAGTGCTTTGGCTATTGTTAGAGGAAGGAAAACTCCCCTTAAAAGCTCAGTAGCCCCGTCATTCACTATCATGTTTCTCCCGAGGATCTCAGGGAAGTAGATGGGTGACTGAAGTGCAGGGCAGGGGGTGGGGCTGTACCAAGGAATTGTTCTCATAAAGACTTGACTAGAAGAGGCAATCACAGCCTCAAGTTTGGTGGGGAAAATGCTCCAAAACGGCAAGGACTGAAAGCAACTGGGAGCCAAAGATTGTTTCTATCTCCTGCATATATTGCACCCTAACCAAGAGGCCGAGGGCCAGGGGGAAAATCAGGCGGTATCCTATTGAAGGGAAGGATTTCTATTATGCTAGGCAGTCAGCTGACCGGTAATGGGGTCATAGGCTCCTCCGCTCTAGTGCTCTGGCCTTAAGTGGGCCTGGGAAATAAAAGCTGGAACCAGCTGATGGTTCTCTGGTGCCCTCGGTTCAAACCCACAGTGGAAATACACATCTGGTGCTAAGTGGTGGCAGTCTGAGCTGGGAAGTCCAGGGAGGATCCCCCACCCATGCCTGTAACGCCTTGAAGCATGCTGGCAAAGCAGAGCCGTGTGTGATAATGGGACTGTGACTTTAAGGACTAAGCTTCCCAGACAGAGAGCCTGGGCAGGGTGCTGGGAAGCTCTTGTTATGCACAACCAGCTGGACCCAGTCAGAAAAAGCAGATCGCTGTTGTGTTTCTTAAGCACCGAGTTCTTGAAGACCACATCTGGCAAACGTGCCCTGCCACTGCCCGGCTGTACTAGTCCCATGGATGGCTCGGCCTGAGGGATCTTCCCTAGGGTCAGTTGCTTTCAAAACAGAGGAATTTCAACTCTTTAATCTCTTCCCCTTGTTCTCCAGCCTCAGAGGCTATTGTGGGCTCTGTTTGTACCTTCCTCTCTCCTCCACCCTAGAGATGACACCACTGAGAAGGCAGCAGGAAGGACGTTTGCTCCCCTACCTCACAAGCAACCCCAACATCCAATCACACTCATCCATGTCCAGCTCTCTCAAAACCAGTTCAGTGGTTTATCCCCCCACCTCCCACTGGGAGGCTGTTGCAGAACCTCACCCCTCTGAGGGTTAGAAACCACCTGTTAATTTCCAGCCTGAATTCATGGCCAGTTTATCTGCATTTGTTCTTGTGCCAACCCTGTCCTTTAGCTTCAATAGGTCTTCATGCTCCCTGGTGTTTACCCCTAACGTATTTATCGAGCACCATCAGCTCCCCTCCAAGCTGTTTTGGTTGTGAGGAAAGTTTGGGAAACAATTGTATTAAAGTGAAGAAGTGGGTCAAGCCTCAGCATTCCCTGGAGGTGGCTTGGGCCAGGTGTGGAGACCAGCAGCTCTCCTGGGCCCGTTACCCCAAATTCTCTGGGACTGAGGCAGCACCAATCCTTAAACAAGTGAACCACCTGGAGGAGGCGGGGGAGGGTCCAGCACTTATGGGAAGCAGCAAGGTGGATGCTGTACAATGGCACAAGCCATCCCAGCTCCACACTGCAGGGCCTGGGCCAAGTGCTGGTGGGAATTCACAATAGCAAACGATTCCAAAGCTTTTATTCCATTAACTGGAAACCGAAAGACACACAGCTTAAGCCTCCCTTCCCAAGGCACCACCATAGCCTCCCTCACAGCCCAGACAGCAAACGCCCAGAGTTTGCTTGGGCGTTGGTCCCTGTCTGAGGGCTGAGCTGGTGCAGCATTGTGCACCGGGCGCTGCAGAGTCCTGGCCAGCCCCAAGAGGAGGCGGCTCAGCCTGTTTCACCCCTATGTAGTAGCCAAGACAGCGCTGGAGGATTTTAAAAGTGCAATGATTGACATGACCTTGATTATTCCTGCTGTGAAATACTCACTCAGAACGCAGCTCTCTGCTTGGCAGGCTGGGCGAGTCGGCGCTCTCGTTAGCACCTCCAAAGTGAAACTCCAGACCACTGAGCCTCAGCTTTAATTGTTCAGATGGACTGTCCCACGCGGCTGGGGATGGAGCTGATTTACAAGCCCTCTCTCTGTTGTGTGGGTATTTAAACATGCAGACGCACACACTGTCTTGTGCGGGATGCCCAGCCAATCTCCTCCCCGCTGGGGGCTAGGCTCCAGGAAGACAAGTCCAAACTAGTTGCCTCATTGGCTTCTGTGGCCACGTGACTGCGCTAAAAAATAATTAAGATACAAACCCCTGCTCATAAACTAGCATCAGAAAGTGAGGACGTGGAGATAAGTGGGACCTTTGCCATAGATAAAGCAAGAGGGAGAAGAACCGTTCAAAGGGAGGGATGGGATGGACACGCACTAGCCAGGGAGGGGAGAAGGAGCTCATTAAAACACAAGGGAGGGGAATGGAACCAGGCGGATTTACAGCCCTACTCAAGCAGGGGGTTGGGCTTTTTGGTTCCCTCTTCTGCCCCGAGATATAAAAGAATGGGGGATTGTGCACCCACCCTTCCCATACAGGGCAAGCACAACTTAGGGGCCACTGGGAAAAGACTCCCTCTTCTCCATGGGGCAGTGCCCTGGTACTGGGCTTAGAAACCAGGGACTAGGATTCAGGGATTTTTGCCACTAAGGTCACCAGTCCAAGCCAGTCTGGATTGGGGGACTCAAAGGCTCCAGAGCTTAACGAAGCACTTCACAGCTCATCATCCGAAGTCATAAGAACGGCCACAGTGGGTCCATGTAGCCCAGTATCCTGTCTCCCAACAGTGGCCCAGAGGGAATGAACAGAACAGGACAATTATTGAGTGATCCATCTCTTGTCATCCAGTCCCAGCTTCTGGCAAACAGAGGCTAGGGCCATCCAGAGCTTGGGGTTCCGTCCCTGACCATCTTGGCTAGTTGCCCCGATGGACCTATCTACTTCTTTTCTGAATGCAGTTAGACTTTTGGCCTTCACAGCATCCCGTCAACGAGTTCCACAGGTTGACTGTGCATTGTGTGAAGAAATACTTCCTTTTGTTTGTTTTAAACCTACTATTAATTTCATTGGGTGACCCACTGGTTCTTGGGAAGGGGTAAATAACACTTCCCTAGTCACTTTCACTGCACCATTCATAATTGTAGGGACCATTAGCATATGCTTCCTTAGTTGTCCCTCTTCTAAAATGAACAATCCCAGTCTTTTTGATCTCTGCGTATGGAAGCTGTTCCAGACCCTTAATCACTATTGTTGCCCTTCTCTACTTTTTCCAATTCTAATATATCTTTTTTGAGATGGATGGTCAGAACTGCCCGCAGTATTCAAGGTTTGGGTGTACCATGGCTTTATACAGTGGCATTATGATATTTTCTGTCTTATTATCTATCCCTTTCCTAGTGGCTCCTAACATTCTGTTCACTTCTCTGACTGTTACTGCACACGGAGCAGATGTTTTCAGAGAACTATTCACGACGACTCCAAGATCTATCTTGAGCAGTAACAGCTAATTTAGACCCCATCATTTTATATGTCTAATTGGGATTATGTTTTCCAACGTGCATTACTTTGCATTTATCAGCATTGAATTTCATCTGCCATTTCATTGCCCTCGGCCACACAGTTTAGTGAGATCCTTTTATGACTCTTTGCAATGAGCTTTAGACTTAACTATCTTGAGTGTCATCTACCAACTTTGCCATCTCACTGTTTACTCCTTTTTTCCAGATCATTTATAAATCTGATGAACAGCACAGGTCTCAGTACAGACCCCCTATGAGACATCATTTACCTCTTTCCATTGTGAAAACTGACCATTTATTTCTTCCCTTTGTTTCTCATCCTTTGACTAGTTCCTGATCCTTCCCTCTTATCCCATGACTGTTTACTTTGCTTAAGAGCGTTTGGTGAGGGACCTTGTCACAAGCTTTCTGAAAGTCCAAGTTCACTATATCCACTGGATCCCTCTTGTCCTCATGGCTGTTGACCCCTCTCAAAGAACTCTAATAGATCGGTGAGGCATGATTTCCTGCACAAAAGCCATGTTGACTTTTTCCCAGCACAAAGCCAGACTGCAGCAGTCATCACCGAAAATCCCCTGGGGCTATGTGCACTGAGTTGGTGGAACTCAGGCTAGTTCTTAGGTAACTGAACTCAGCAGAAAGGCCAAGAAGTGGATGTGCTGTAGTTCCCCTCCCGACTGAGGCGATCCAACCATGCCAGCACTGAGGCATGCTGGGGAGGTGGCACCGAGGAAAGCTCACCCTGACACAGACGGTGCTGCTGCAGCCCAGTGCCCAGAGAGAGGACTCAGACTCCCAACCCATCATTCTGGCTCCATTTCGATTCACACACAGATAGTAGCTGATTGAAATGGGCAGCTTTTCCCTGTGGTCACCAAAAGCTATTAACAGACATGTTTGTGTCAAGAACTGGAGAAACCCAGGGCAGACAGCTGCTTGGATTTCCAGAAACACTCTCTTCCCCTTTTATTATTATGCACAAAGTTCCTGAGGAGAGACAGGCCTCGGAGGAGCACCATAATCAGGTTCTAGACTGCTCCTCGGCTCTGGCTCCTCAGCTGAACAGCTTCCGTCTAAGTCAGACACAGGTGCATGCTAGGACGTTCGTTATCACATTATGTCCCTCCTCCAGGCCCCCAGGGATATTTTATTATAACACAAGCACCTGGTGTCTGATGAACCCATGTGAAATAGACGCAGATACTGAGCACCCCAGTTGCTAAATCCTAGTGCAAAGAACATATAAAGCAGTTAAAATATTTCATTTAAAGCATATTTGAATGGAAATAGGTTTTTTAAATTTAGATTGAAATATAACCTTGCAATGTTTGCAGTCAAACATTATAGCATTGTGCTTGTGCAAAAAAGCCAGAAAGTGAACCTGACTGGGATATTTTCACTCTCCAGTCATGGAAGTTTGAGGTGGCAAAAGGCCATTTGATAAAGAACAAACTTTAGAGAAAGTGCCGTCTGCATATTACTGACTGGAAATTAAAATCTTTGCTCAGCATGGAGCCTGCTTTAGGACCCCACAATCTGCCCCATACCACGACATCTTAAAACGAGCGCATTGCAGGAAAACTTACCTTAAGTGGCCTAAGGGACATGTACAAAGGTTTGTTGTGGGACCATGAAGTCTCCTTGTAATGGACCTAGAGTGACCACAGAGCGAGTATGAAATATTGGGCCGGGGGTGAGGGGTAATAGGCACCTATACAAAACAAAGCCCTGCATAGTGGGACTGTTCCTAGCAATCCAGGATAGCAGGTCACCCTGAACAGACCTGCACCCAGGGGGCCTGACTAAACACACCAAACTTTTTGGCACATCGGATGCAAGAGTGAGGACTGGCCTCAGTCCTGCAGACAATTCCGGAGATGGAGATCTTTACCCACCTATGTTGAAGAGCCAGTGGGCTTTGTGCAGAGCTGAGGGCTAAGAGGCAAAGAGAACAAATAACTGGAGAGAGACACGGCATCCAGCAAGTACGTCGGAAAGACTCGGGCAGGGCTTCATCTGGGAGCAGTCACCCACACAAAAAGCCCCACTGAATTCAGTAGGGCTGCAGAGGCCAGTGGGTGCTCATCCGTGGGATATGCTTTAGCAAAGGTTTGCTAACAATGCCCAGGCATTGCCCAGGACAGACGCATTCCGCAGTGACATCAAGTTACCCGGGGTTCGGATTTGACCAGGTGTTTTAACATTTCCTTTTCAGGAAAGTGTCCAAGTTAGAGAGTTGTTCACAACACACAGACCCAAGCGTAAATGCCCAGCAAAGTGCCACACTGATTATAGAACAAGGCAGATCATGCTGTGCAGTCCAGAACCAGGCACCAAAGAAAGCTCCAGCGGAGGTCGCTCTAGTCCCATATGCTTATTACCTGAGTTCTAACCCCTAGCCTGGGTGTGTGTGTCAGCCTCAGGACACTAGAAAAGGCTGCTGGATTTCTCCCTCTCTGAAAGCCCCACAGTTGCAGGTGGCTCCATCAGCCATATCAGAAGAAATGAGCAAGAGGAGAGATGATTTCATACTGCTGCTAGGAAGACAGCCCAAGAGTCAGGGTTTGAGCTTCACAGGAGCCAGTGTCGCAGAGGTAGGATTAGCCATAATTAATATCTATGAGGAATTAAGGGGGGGACGACTGCTCATGTTAGCAGTTAAATATCAATTTGGTCTCAGCATAGTTAAAAATAAGATTTCTCCTGCTACTAATGTTCCCCACCATTGCAAAGGAAGCTGCTTGCTTGCCTGGAGGGGAAATAAGCCTCAGTGGCTGTTTACATGGTAAGAATGAGAGCACAGAGAGGAGAGGCATGTGCACTGGTGCAGTGGCCGTTGTGTATGCAGCACAGAGCTGAGCCCAGTGCCCAGCACCGCCAGTAACCTTATCCCATGTTTCATAGTACTGTGGGGTTTACAATAAAGCCCCAGCTCCTGGAGTCAAGTGATTGTATCAGACTCTTAGTTTTCATTTGTACAATGTTTCTAATTCCTCCTGTTAGTGGAGAAAAGCTCGAAAACATGATCTGAAGGTGCCCAACAGCTGAAAAACTAGAAGGCAAATGAAAACCTAAATTTTTTTTTTTTTTTAAAGCTCATGATTTTTTAATTGATCAGTTGACTCATGAATTGCAAATGTTTGGGTTTGGTGCTATGGATAGGGGCAGCTGGGAGAGTGGACAGCGGCTTTGGCTGGTCAGAGGAGGGGAGGAAGATAGCTGTGCAGTTAGGGGCTGCATTGGAGAAGGCTGGAACCAGGAGTGCTCTGCCTTGAAAGCCAGCGCGGCTGGGCGTTGATTGGGCCAGGGCTAACTTTAATGGAGATTGATAAAAGCTCAGCTCTTAGCCAGTGTTTTTTCTCTTAAGATCTCCAAGCTCTTTACCCAGGGGGGTTCATTACCCCCATTTTACAAGTGGAGAAACTGAGTCAGGGCTGCTGCAAAACAAAGACAACGACAGTGGGATCCTGGCACCTCACAAAGGGACGGAGGGTTAGTTAGTGTCTGTGAACACCAAGCAGGGCCTCGGAAAGCAGCCCCTGTGTCTAGGAAAGAGAAAACAGCCCTTCCTCAGCTGCCCACTCTGGAAGGCAAGAGGCCAGAACCTTCCAGCCCTGTGGGATGAGACCCTTACAACTCCAGGTCTTGAATACTTGTGGACTGCCTGGATCTTACCCTCCCCCAGCCAAGAGCGGCCTTGCTCCATTTCTGGACGCCTTCCAGAGCTGGCTCAGGTCAGGGAGCCCAGCTACCGAGCCCTTCTGCAGCCCAGCCCTGTGGCCCTGCTGAGGCTCTGTCTAGCTTAGGGCAGGCAGATGGAGTCAGGGGAGGGATTCTTCGGCATTCTGTTTTGTGACACGTTGGCTTTCCTAGTCCACTGGGTTTGGGGCCGAGAAGGCCCCTCGCAAGGGGCTACGGTTCAGCAAACAGCCAACTGCAGCCTCTGCCCTGCAGCCCAGGGCTCTGGGGTTGGCATCATAGACTGCTAGCTCCTGTGGGCAGGGCCCACACCTCTGAGCATGCTCTGGAGCTCCGCCAGCAAGAGGAGTCCTGCCTAGATATAGGGACCCCAACCCCGGGGGCAACAGAAAGCTGAGAGAGGCTGCACTGACAAGCCCCTAGCTCTGCAGGGCTAGTTGTTTCTTCCTTGCTGTGCAGCTGAAGCGAAGAGAAAGCTAATGAAAACACGGCTCTGGAAGAAGAGCCAGGCTCTGGAAAGGCAGCTTCCGCTACAATCCCAAGCAATTATCAGCCGAATGCCAGATGTTCCGATGCGATGCCAATGTCATGGAAAATAAATCTTTGGCAGGTTCAAGGTCTTGGCCGGGCTGGGTATACAGCGACTCAGCTGCTCAACACAAAACACAGGCAGAGAAGGCTTCTTCGCAGAGTGTCCACTTCCTCCCGCCGGGCATTGTTCCCCCGGGATGCCCCGACCACACACTGCTCACTTGCTATTTTTGCAGCTAGGTGTTTTCAGGGGTAAATACGTCCTCGCTGGCCTTGGGCATTTGCGTTGGAACAGGCTCTTGCCAAGGACTTGACCTGACATCTAGAATTAGCAAGTACCCCGGGATCATTCCGAGTTCACAGTGTTCAGCCACCCCACGCCAGGCCGCCATCTCAGGTCTCCCACGTGGGGCTGGCATGGGACTGGGAGACCGGCCGAAAGGGCCCAGCATGTTGCCCCCAGGGGCATTGGATGCACAGAGCTGACAGTGGTCTTGGGGACAGCAGGAGGTGCCCTCCTCTGGCCTGGGCAGCCCTTGAAAAACCAGTGCCCCAGCCTGGGGATGGCCTGACAGAGGGGAGTGCCAGGACCCTTCACCACTGAGAGGTAATACAGACTTGCGGCTTGTACGGGCATCCCTGTGCACTAGGGACATGGACTAAGAGCAGCACACGACTCCCAACCCCAGGAACAAATCACTCCTGGGGCTGGGCACACAGAACAGAGGGCGATGGCTCTAGGGTGCTGCCCCTGGGCTGTCGGGACCATGCAGCTCATAACTCCCAGGGCAAACACAGACCCCTGGGAGCTCCTTACAGCCACAGAGAACCTGAGCCACAGCATCACCTCCACAGCCTGAGTTCAACCTCCTCCCCCAACTCTGGGCCACTCGCCTCTCTGGCCTGGCTGCCAGACTCAGAGCCGACGCTGGCTACTAGCGCTTGGCCATTTGCAGCCACAAGCTCCCTGCAGGCTACAGCAGCCTCAGGTGCACCATCCCCATTAGGACACCCTAAAGAACTCCACCCGAGAGCTCCCAGGAGCTGCTGCACCCTTGGGGACAAGTCATCTGCATTTGGAGTCTGCCAGCAATGCAGCCTGCTGTCCCCACGCCAGCCCCGTGCTCTGCCCCTACGCGGGCTGGCAGAGAGTGTGCAGTTATCAGATTGAAGCCCAGGAAAGGCAAGGATGGGCCAGGTCCCTTTAACACTGACCCTGCATGGGCAGGGTTAGCAGGAGACAGAGTGGGGAAGCCTGGGGCAGGGGGAACAAGGAGGCCAAGCACTGGCAGTGGGAGGTTTTGCGGGTAGAGTCTCTGCTAACCAACCTCTCTCTACCCAGGTGGGAGCTGAGCGTATTGCCAGGTTGAACATGCCAGCAGCTGGCCTCAGTTCCACCACAGCCCTACGGAAAGGAATTGGATGGGGTGGAGGCTGTTTGGTTTCCTCTCAGAGGCAGCCCTCTGAGCTCCATCCCATTTGCCAGGGGGAAGGGGGGGTACTAAAGAGGCAGGATGGGGCAGGGTTAGGGTCCCTTAGTCGCTGTCTGTCTGCACTCCCCATCTGGGCCATGAGGGTAACTGCCCTGCCCTGCCACGCAGCAGATGTGCGGATAAACACAGTAACCACCTTGAGGTGCTCACACACCACGCTGAAAGGGGCCGGAGAACCACCTTAGCTAGCTACCATCTCTGTCCTCCTGCCCAAGAACCCGCAGCTACAGGCTCCAAACACAGTTAGTCTTCCCCACATGGCTCAGGCACCCAATACGCATCTTTAGATGCCCAAACACCTGATCCTTGGTTCTGGCAGTGCTTGTCCTGGCCTCACTCCTCCTCTGGCTGTGAACAGCCTGTGATCCTGCTGCAAACAGCCTCAAAACCAGATGTAACTTTGTCCTTTGATACTAACACTCAGTGGAGCTTCCAACAGAAAAGGTCAGCCATGCCAGCTTCCTTCCTGCTGGACTGGGGACCCTGGGTGGGAGAACACCTCCACCTCTCTGTGGAAGGCTGGGGGATGCTGCTGGGTGTTTCTGAGCAGTCAATGGCAGGACGGGCCTGCTGGAACATGGTCTCCCTGCTGGGTGTGTAGCCTTGATGCTAAGCAAAGCATATCTCCTTCTCAGACTTTATCTCGATCCACTAGTTATTCTCCAGCAGGGCCAGGCCTCTTGCCTCTGCCACGTTCCTGGAGCGTGCCTGCAGCAGGTGTGGCCGACACTACTGTTTGCCAGTTATCTCTGCCTCTACTGTCAGACCCCCAAAGTCCCTGACTCCCGGTCCCTCTGCTGATAAAACATGTGCTGCAATAACTTCGCTGATAGCACTCCAGATGACATAACCTTGTTCCTCACATTCTTCCAATGCCACGCAAGCCTTCCGCTCTGGGGCTGCAGATAGGGCCCTCCGCATCTCTCCGCTTGCAGATGGTGCTCGGACAGTGCTCAGAACTGCTGGTGGTCTTCTCCCCAGAGGAGCTTGGACATATCAGTCACATAGTTCTGTATAATTGGGACTTGGATGCAGCCTCACTTTGTGTGTCCTCTTGGCAGTTGCCAACAACATGAAGCACTCCTAGGTCAGACTGATGGTCTTTTGTTTACTACTCCTGCTTATGTGCCTCATTTTCTTCAAGGATAAAAGCTCTTTATAGGAATCTTTGCGATGAGCTTGGCGGAGGAAAAGGTTTCTCTCCAGCATTCTGTTCCTCTTTCACAGCTGATTAGCTGGGTCCCAATACGCAGCAAGTGGATGGCGCATTGCAATTCAGACTCTGGTCGGGGGGTAACAGGAGTCATGAGCAGTGGCTCTTCCAGTTCAGTGACACACCTGCCACACCAGGCAGGCCCCAGGCAGAATGGCACAGAGTCCCGCAGCTCCCCGGCAAACAGGAGTAGCGCTGGGGTGTGCGTCAGGGACAGGCAGGGCCCCACCGCAAGCGAGCTGGTTACCTGTGGGTAATGGGACACGCTGTTCAGCATTACTGCTCACTGCCAGGGGTGGCGCCATGGTCCCTGCCCCAGGGAGCTTACAAACGAACAGTAACCAAGGGGTAGTGGAAGGGGCCCAGCCTGGAAGGAAAGCGGCCCAGGAGGGAGCTGAGCACATCAGTCACTGCAATGCTTTGCCATCAGAATTCTGGCTTTGAGTCACAGCTACAGACTTCCCCCCATGTGCTGCCAGCTTTGCCACACACAACTGGCTGCTTTTGTGAGACGGCAATCGGCCTGAAGCCGAGAAGCGACTCCATGGGTATCAGGTCAGCCGACCCTCGGCCTGGAGACCAGTCTCTAATGTCTTGTGCTGCAGATGTCCCCTGGCCCTGCAAGATCAAGAGAGATTTTTTCTCCTTCCTGCACCAGTGGGCGCAATAAAGATCTTGCCATGAGGATTCCGTTGCTGCTCAAGGCAGAGTGGCACCTGACTCATGCTCCCAGCCCTATGTGCATTCTGCGGGACAGTGAGGAGACTGCAGTTGTGATTGGCCTCCCACGTGCCCTGGTATAAACCAGGAGCAAAAGTATGCACACTGATGGGGCTCTTGGAATAGGCTGGAATCTCTAGGATTTGCACATTGCCTTAGTGGACAGAAATTGCTTTAGTTTGTCTCTCTCCAGGTATCAGTCTGGCCCCATTGCCGCAGAATCTCAGCTAACTCACCTGCCAAATAAATCTGCCGTGGATCAGCTCTGAGCTCCCACTGCAGGACGGAACAGGCACCTTTCCGGTGGTCACCTTTGACCCTAGGACACCCCTGACTGCAGCTTCTGAGAGCAACCCCCAGAGCAACCCGCCAAACCACAAAGGCGGGGGGAGCTACTGGCCAAGGCAGTGTCAGCCCAAGACGGGGGACAGAGCAATGATGCAGCAGAACACTGCTGACACCAGTAAGTGATGAGCAGGGGAAGAGCGCCGGCCCTTTACGTGTAGTCTCTCCCCTCCTCCAAGATCCCAGAGACTCTACGGAATAGATCCTACACCGGGAGGGCAGGGAAGAGCCACAAGGATGCTGGAAGGCTTTGGAAGGAAGAACCTGTTAGGAATCATTAATGCCCTGGAAACCGAATCCTGGGGATGTGGTTGTTGAATGTGATAAAGACAGACAGGGTAAAGGGCATTAGAAATGAGGGGGCCAGGAAGCACAGAGCTCTGCTCCAGCCGAACACACCCCTTTATAGACCCATGGCATTATGCAGGCACCAGTCGCTGATCGGAGAGATCAGCCCAGGAACGGATCCGACTGGCCAGAACCTGCCCCTCACGTGCTGACCACCCCACCCTGGGGATGTGCTAGATGTGCTGAGCTAGCATTTCTAAAGGAGCCAGAGGGCAGTGGGTGCCCAGATGCAATGAGATGAGTGCTCCTGTCGCCCTGCAGCTGCTTGGGGAATCCCAGCCATCGAGTCCACAAGGCACAGGATAGCACCCCCGGCACCCTTCCAGCCTTACAAATGCTAGCAGCAGCCTGACCTGGGCAAGTCGGGCTGATTCCCCTGGGACAAACCGGCCCAGGGACTGAGGGGACGGCACAGGTCCCCTGCTCCTGTGGGTGCTGGGAAGTAGATGTTTGGTCTTTAGCTCAGGTTTACTCCTGTACTCTCTCAGGTTAAGATGCACTGGCCAGCTGGGGCTTCAGAGGGGTCACGCTTTAGCCCCCTCTGGCCAAATGCACCCCATGGAGTTCCACAACACAGCTGGCTGCCACCTGCACCCTCACTTGGGAGGTGCAGCATGTGAGAACTACAGTTCCCAGCATGCACTTGAGCCTCTGGAGCAAGATGCGTTTTTTCATATAAAAGGAAGCAATGCATGCTGGGAGCTGTAGCCTCCACATGGTGCATCCCTATAAAGAAAGGGGGCTTTAACCTACTATACTGAATGCAGAACCAGTAACGTCTGCTATTGTCAACAGGTCCCTGTGCTGGGTAAAAGTCTGGGCACATCAATGCTGAGCTTTTGCCATCTCTCTTTGTAGGTTCCCTTTGAGTCACAGCCCCTGCCATGGGGGTCTGCTAGCTACTATTTCCTAGAAGCCCCAGAAAAGCCTTTCCTGAGCAAAGGGCCCGGCTCAGCCCCTGATGTGGCTCCCTGTCCTAATTCGGTCAGACACACCCCTCAGTTCCCAGGGCAGCTTCGCCCAGGCAGGAACCAGCTGTCTCCCCACAGGCTGGAGATGCTGCAGCTGCTTCCGAGTCTCTGCAGACCAGGGATCTGCCTAGACATTGCCAGTGAGCTGGGCACTCCTGAGGGTGCACTCTGCTGGATTTACCTTTGTTTCCATTAGAAGCAGGGCTACAAATGGGAATCCACACAATGGCCTTCGAGTCCCACCCTCTAACCTGGCATCCTAGAGACTCCTGCTAACTGCTGCCAGCTTTGCTAAACCACCAGATTTCCCTTCTTGCCACAGGGATTCACCAGCATGTTTGGGTGTAAATCTAGAAGTCATTGAACCAGCATCCTATTGTAGCACCTAGCGTGAGTAACATTGTTCTTCTCTGCCACAGAAACACTTCAAAGCAGCCTTCCCCTGGACCGTCCCCAGGCGAGGGTCTTGACAGCGACCAGCACTTTGTACCACATTGCTGGAGGGTCCCACCAACGGATTCCATCTGCGACTGGGAGGGCATGGTATGTTCTTGGTACAATGATTGGGAAACCAAGTCAGGCCAAGCCCTGAACTGCTGCAAAACATCACCTGTCCCAGAGACATGCCCAGCCCCAGGCCCAGCAAGGAGGATGAAGTAGGAGAGGGAGTGTAATCTAATCAAAGATGGGCACGGGGAGCCAGGACTCCTGGGTTCCGTTCCTGAACCAATCACTAGTTTGCTGGGGGCCTCCTGCTAGTCCCCAATGCGCTGCATGCCTGGCTCTCTCGCAGTGGAGGGGTGGCAGCCCTGGCCCATCGCCCGAGAGTCAGACGACTTCGTCCATGTTTGGGGGGTGCTTGTGAATCCCTGGCTGAACAGAGCAGGCTCAGAGCCAAGGCTGCTTGGTTCTGGTGCAAATGGTGCCGGACAGTCCAGCTGTCAGGCAGGGCTTTGGTTGTCACAAGAGGTTTATCGTCGTCGTGCTTTTGGAGAGTTGTCAATTGCTCGGGAACATGCATTGAACAGCAATGACTTGCCAGCACCACCGGCCCTCCTGGAGAGGCCCCAGCTCACTGACTACTGAGACTAGGGAGCTGGTTAGTGACAGGCCTGATCTTCTGCTGACACGGTGAAAGGGTGGCAGGCTCATATCCCACCAATTCACTCCAACGAGAAGGCTGGGAACCTGTTTGCATGAGTGACTAGCATACTTCAACACACAACGCAAAGGACGTGACAAAGGAGCAGGCTCCATTTCCCACCACTAATCCAACTGTGCTACGTTCTAGACAACAATTAGTTCAGGGAATCGGACAGCAAGAGGATCAGGAGCCATTTGCCTCTGAGTCACCAGGTCACACCAAGCCAGGGTTGGGAGTGAACCACCTGGCTGTGTGGTGGCCTGTGCAGAATCAGCCCAGTTCCTTAGGGCCTCACCATGGTGACCTATATGAGAACCTCAGCAGAGACCCAGGATGAACGGGGCACACGAGCTCAGCCTGCCACTAGGCTCCTGGCTGTTACAAACATCTGATTGCACTGAGCACCAGTGCTATACCTTGCTGTGTCCTGCAGCCCTCAATGTCCTGCATGAGCACATTCAAGTCTGTAGGGTAGGAAATGGCTCCTGGACACGGCCCATCCAGCCATTACGTGGTCTAGGTGTCAAACATCAAAATGACCACAAAGGGATGTCTGGGCAACACTCCCACAAGCACCAGGGAAGAACGTCTCCCCAGGCTCAGAATCCGCTCCCCGGGATTTCACACATGAATAGCTGAGCAGAACTCTCCAGCCAGTCATTGCCCTCTGCTGGAAGGCTCCATACGGAGTAAATTGCGCGCAGCTGAGCCATGTATGAATGATACAGGCTGACCAGCCACAGACTTTCCTCAGACACACACTTGTCCCCAGGGCAGCCAGGACAGGCCATTTCACCGCAGGGCATGACTCGGTGAGCCCAGCCTCGCTTTGCTGCCAGGCACTCTGGAGTGGCTGGGGTGGGCTGGTGCACACCCTCCGAGAGGGGCTTTTCTAAGAAAGGAAGGCAGCCTATCCTTGGAAGTTACTCCATGAAGGTCAAAGAGTATGACTACGATAGAACAGCCTGACAACCACTGCGCAGAGTCCTTGGGCCTCATAATGTATGTTCTGTGCAATGTTGACACTGGTGATCCACCAAAGATCAGGTTAACACGGCTGACGTTAGTGACAGCATGATTTGTTCAGCGCCGTCTCTGAATTCATAGAACAGCTGGCCTTCGGTGATAAACTATTGCACCGCACACACAATGCAATGGCCGCTGTCACCGGCCTGAATGAAGAGATGAAAGGCCAGCGGAGTTCTAATCAAAACATGGTGGTCAGGAGAGGTTGAACTGAAAATTAAAATGTGCTGGTACTTTTCCCCGCTCCAATTCTGGTTTTCAAATAGCCCTTTGTGTCAACTCAGTATTAACACAGCGCAGCCATCCCCAGCCCAAGCCAGCGGCCAGGCTCTCAGAACAGTCTCTACCTTCATTTTAAGGTAGGGACAAACCCGCCCTTCTAGATGAATGAAGTGTTGTTATCCCCACCCTGAACGTCAGACTCTCCCTAATATGGACCTTCAGCACCCCACTGGTGGGAATAAATCCACAACGGGGGCACGTCAAACAAGCTGAGCTGTGTCTTGAAGGAGGATACATGCTGCGGAGACGGGAAGAATTAACAGTAGAAACAGCAGGAAAAAGGTGGCTGCTGAGGACATAAGGAAAGATGCAGATTCTTTCACTGTTTGGATTGAAAGAAAATGAACATTTCAATTGCAAGCAAAGAGGGAGAGATTTGAACTGCCTGGAATCCCAAAGGCCCTGGGGAGCTGCCTTATAGCAGCAGCTCTGGGGCCTGGAGACCCAGCCAGGCAGCTGTGCTTGGAGCGGAAGCCCAGGCTGGTGCAGTGCCCCACCGCAAGGAACACCCTGAACTCAGAGAGGAGGGCTGGGGTTTCTTTGAAGCCCTTGTCACACTGGAGCTAGTATCTTACAGTCCATCCTAAAAAGGAGAAAAACACATTGGCCCCCACCCCCAGTCCCACCACCCCTCAGCCCTGAGAGCAGAGCTCCCCAGCCTTTCAAATTACTTGTGGCCCCCAAACAGCCTGGGGCCATCTCAGGCAGTGTTCTAGGTTGGTAAAGACCCCAACCCCCACCCCCGCCCCCTGACAGTCACTCCCTGCTCCGCCTGCCGTGAACCATGGTGCCCCATTCTCTGAGCCAGCCTGTGCTAGCATGAGCTGCTCACATGCCTGCCATGTCCCTGCCCTGAGGGCTTACAGCATCTCCTGGTCCCTAAGCCCCTGCCATTGCTTCACTCCTCCCGCAGGCTCCCAGTGGGGGAGGGAATTCCACCCAGCTGAGCCACCCAGACCAATAGGGGAAATCTTCTGAGCACAAACCCTGCTGGGGAAGTGGGGATTACAGGCCAGATCGCACAACCCACCAGCATAGCCTGGAGGCAGCCAGCATCCTCTAGCTCCACCCTGGAGCCCTGGCCAAGCAGCAAGAGTGCCAGCCACTGAGTCATCCCAACCCGTAGCACCTTGGTTTTCCTAGGGCAGGGGGCTCAAACCCCTAGTCTCCAGGCTGAAGGTGCCCTGCTTGAGGTATTTACCCGGCCCCTGGAGATACTTATGTTCTGCAGAGTCTCAGCTTTGAGGTCTGTTTTGCAATGGATCTGCCTGAGTCTGCAGAGAGCCTGAGCCCACAACCCGCCGTAGTGGGCTCCTCCAGCCCCTATTAATCTAACTGGATGTCCACGCAAAGGGTCCGGGAAGGGTTGAGAGTTGGGAACTCCTGCTGTGCAGGGAAGGAGAGAGGAGGCTTGCAAAGGCAGCAAAGAGAAAGGAGACTGGGGAAGGCTGAAACACAAAGGACAGAACAGGGTTGGCCTCAAAAGGGAGCGGGTTCTCCCATCGAGCAACGCTGAACACGGCAGGACTGGGCTGAACAGATGAAGAGAGCAAAGGTTAGCTGCTACGGAAAGGCTTCAACTTCTGTGCAAATCTCACACTGCTGGCAGTGGCAGAGGGACTTTGTACCAGACCCTGGTTACCGATGGAATCTGGCCTTCTCCATCAAACAAGACACACTTAAAAGGCCTCTCAGCCAAGTGCAGGTCTGGCCTGGCCCCGCTTAACTGAAAAGATTTCCGCTTGAGGCAGGCTGGTGCCAGGAGAGTCTCCCATTGCCACCGTGGAGTGGGGCTTGCAGAGAAATGGCATCACACACAAGGAAGGCAGGATCCCCAGTGGTTGGAGCACAACCCCTGTTTGTCCACAAACCTCCTGTGTGACCCTGGCAAGTCAGTTAGCCCCTCTGCGGCTCAGCTTCCACCTGTGCAGTGTGGAGAACAGCCCTGCCCTGACTCGGGGCTGTGTGAGGGGAAACGCAGTAAACACTGAGAGGCACTCAGATACTACAGGCTAAGGCCAGGTACTTGCCATAGCTAGATCCTGGCTCAGCTCCCCTGCGACAGTTACCAAAGGGGCCAGGGCAGCAAGGGACAGCACGGGCTGCTGTGGGCGGAGCAGCACAGACCCTGGGGAGGCTTGGAGGAGAGGGGGAACTGAGTCAGAGGGCTGGGGTAGTCTCCACAGAGGCCACGCCCACTTCACCCAGCTGTGCCATGAGCAGCTGGCCCCCAAAGTGCTGGGTGATCTCAGCACAAGCCTGCTGCGAGCGAGGGCCCAAGATCAGCCCGTAGTCATCGCAGCCGGCCAGCTCTGTCCATCAGCCAGGCCAGACCACTGCCCGAAGGGACTGGGGGGCAATTCCCAGTGCCAGGGAGTTTGCCCTCGTGTCCCCTTTCTCAAGGCCAATCCCTCTTCCTGGGAGGCTCCTTCCCGCACTGCTTAGGGAATGTGCCCCATGTGCTGGGCAGGTCGAAGAGACAAGGCCCAGCTGCCCAGCAGTGCCCGGCAGACGTGCCAGGCCCTGGGCTTCAACAGCAGGTGGCTGCCGACTGTGCTGGGTCTCTGCAAGGATGGGGTGGGCCGGGTGAATCAGGCCTGGCTGCCACTCCCAGTATCACACTCTTGCTTGCCAGGATTTTCCCCTTTCCACTGCAGTACCCAGGGGGTCGACAGGGAGGCTGGACAGGAGCCTTTCTGCCTAGTGGGGTGGGGCTAGAGACACGGATGCTCCCCACTCCGCTGAGCTCTGAAGGAGCCGCCGTGGTCAGACCAGCTGCTCTGGCAGAGAAGGGGCCACGTGGACATGAGGCACCTGCCCATCAGGCTCAGCTCTCCCCAGCTAGCAGCTCCAGCAGGGGCTCAGGGCAATGCTATGGCTGTAGTTCCCAACACACCCGTGATCAGCCCACAATAGCGAATGCTGCATCCCATGTGCACTCAGCTACTGCACATGCAGCTAGAGCAACGGCACCAGGCCGCCAAGAGCTTCAAGAGCATCGGGCCAGGCCTACGCCTGGGCCCTGGCACTGGAGCTCAGCAATGAGACGGGCAGGCTGGGGCTGTGCCACGGGCTCTGCTGAGACCCCCACAGATTTGGGGCCAGCCCCCAGCCTGGGGGACACGCTGGGGACCAGGAGAAATAGGAAAGGGGGAGACAGGAGGGGCCGTTGCTCAGCAAAGCATTTCATGTGGCTCCTGTTGCCAAGGGAACTGTTCCTGTGACACCACCAGCCAAATCTGGCTTCCTTGAATTCCTGTTCTCAGCAGGCTCCTGTGTCAGCAGGGAAAGAGTCAATCCCGGCATTAGAGAGGGAGCCACAGCCAGGGCACAGCAGCAGGTGTGGCGCCTGCGAGTTGGACACATGGGCTGACCCAGGACACTGGAACTCCACACCAGACAAACCAGGGGGAGGACTTGGCGCAGTAGCCCATATAACATCCCAATGGGCGGTAGGGCAGGGACAGAGGACAAAGGGGTCTGCTGAAGGGAGACCGTCTCCCCACAAGCCAAAGAGATCCACCAGAAGGCAGGCGAGGAGTGGCTGAAGCACGAGGTAGGGAGTCGGGATTCAAGGGCCCTCATCCTGGCTCTGCGACTGATTCACTTTGTGATTTTAGCAAGTCCATCACCTCTCAGTTCCGTCTGACAGGGGCTAGTAACACTGACGCGCTGCACAGGAGCATCCTCAGGCTGAATCGTCAGCTGCAAAACACCAGGCTGCTCCGATGGAAGTGAAGTAAGCCCAGAGTGCACCTGCGACATCCCAGGGATGAGGCAGAGCCCCTGGCGATTCTGGGGGCTGTGTGGTTCTATCCGGAGCGCATGCAGATCTAGAGGCAGAGGAGGTTAAAACAGCCACTAGGGAATCTCACCATTTGCTCTCTCAGAAACAACCAGATCAGGAAGTTGAAAATATTTGACTCCCCTGGACTGGATCCTTTCCTTCCCCACCCTGCTGCATTCGCAATCATCTCAGAAGACAAGCCCTAGACTTGCGGATACCGGATTGGGGTTGTAGATGATACCCAGCGGGAGCCAAGACGCAAAAGCTCATTCCAGCAACCCATTGGGTCTGGTGCACAATCGGAACGAGACTGCGGGTGACGCTGAACTTCTCCCATCCTAATTGATCCTCTTGCATGTTCATTGCTGCTGCCGAGAGGGCTTCCTGAAAACCAAGGGCTCCAGCACTGCGTAGGAATTACCACTGCAGCCTGCTGTGAAGTCTGGCCCAGGGTAGAGCAGGCCCAGGCACAGGCACACTGCACTTAGATCCTTTGGCTCAGACTGAGTTTTGCGACATGCTCTCCTCTCCCTTCACCCTTCCAAAGCTAACCCATGGCAGCAGGAAGGATTCTCGAGCAGAGAACACAAACAGCTGGCAGCCCCAGGATGAAGGATGTAGGGAACCCCAAAGCAGGGACAGGAGTTACCAAGGGTACATCCACACTGCAAAACAGCCCCATGGCAGAGAGTAGTCTCAGCACCCAGCTCGGCTGACTCAGGCTCTGATAATAGGGCTAAAAATAGCAGTGTAGACATTCCCACTTGGGGTGGAGCCCAGGCTCCAAGACCCTCTCACTGCCGGGATCTGATTGGAATGAACTAACAGTGCCTCTTCTTACCAGGAGACTAACTCTTCCGTTTCTCTCCAAAGCACAGCTGCTTGAGGGTTTCTTGGTTTGTTTGGGCCTTCCTTTCCTACTCTGCAGCAGCTATGAAGCCAAGAGAAGGAACGGCAGAGAGGAACATGGCAGCCCACGCTGAAAGAGGTGAATTTTAAAATCCTGAACCACTGGGTCACCAAAGTCTTGGGACAGACCTGGAGAAAATTTTGAGGCTGCCTTTGAGAGCTAGATTTCCCATCCAAGTCCAATAGCTCTCATTGCTACATAGGGTTCAAATGGGGATAAAGTAAACTAATATCATACCCACAACTCAGAGCAGATGATCCTGGATCACTTTTTCAAAGCACAGTGAATCCTCCTCTCCACCTTACTTGGGCTGTTTCTCCATTTCTAAAGCCAAGTGACTCATCAAGGCCAAAACATAGTCAGAGGCAGGGGCTCGAACCCAGGCCTCCCAACTCGTAGCCACGTGCTCAGGCCACTGGACCACAGCTCCTGCCACACACAACATGTAATACTAGTCAATTTATTCTTTACCGAAACTGCAGCTGCCTCCAGATTAAGCTCTTGGGACAGGGACTTTGAGGGGCACTTTTCACCTACTCTCCAGTGCTGTGGACTGGGCATTATGAAAAATATCACATTTAAGGGACAATCTCCCTATAAAGGAAACGTGTTAAGAACAAAGTCTTCAGTACAACTAGGCAACTAACTGACATTTTTATCAACCTGGTGCTTCACAGGCAACAAAAGAGAAGAAAGCAGCACCTGAGTGTGGGGGGAGCAGCTGCTCATTTGGGGAGCATTGCTGCCTTTACATGGTTCACAATGCCATTGTGACAGTGCAGTTGTTTACCACTGAATGGACCCTAATGCACGCACTCCAATATTTATAGAAACAAACATACAAAAACGCCTCTTCATCTTTTAGTACTTGTCTGTCTCGGTGACACGAAATATCTTTAATTGATTTCTGCAGTTTCTCGCCAAAGCACATTGGTCAAGGTTTTTTGGTGTGTGCGTTTGTTGGGATTTCATTTCTTGCTTTGCAGCAGCTATTAAGGCAAGAATCTCCTCTTGCTGGTTTTAAGAATCTCTTTTCATTGTACCCAACAATAGGGACGATTGCCTATTTAAACTGTTACATGTTCTGAACCCCTCGCAATGAACACACACAAATCTGTCATCAGTGAGCCAGTGCAGAGAAGACAAAGGAATTCATGACAAGCTGCAGTAATTACAATGCAGAAGATCTGATTTGAGAGGGAAAGTTGTTTTCTCTGAACCTGCTTTCTACCCCCAGCGCAGCAGGAGAAAGTGCATTTGTCAAGACAATACGGCCTTCTGCATTCATTACTTGGCAGAATCCCAGAGGCACCACTAGTATTTGCGCTCTCCCATTCACACCTCTCCTGCTCCCCCAGGCCTGTAACCTGCTCCTCCCCATCCACTCCAAGGCTTCCACAAATCCCACAGTAGTAAAGCTACTGTCACTCCCTGTTCCAGCAGACACAGAATTCAGTCTCAGACTGGTCCCTCCTCAGGGGCTAGCAGTGCAGTGGGGCTATTTAGATTGCAAGCACCTCAGGGCAGGGGACCCTGCTGTCTGTGCGCTGTGTGGCATTGAGCCACTTGGGGTGAGACAAGGAGGAGCGAGCGACTGCTTTTCCCAGACCCGGGAGCCACAGAGATGGCAATTTCCTGCATTATCCTTTGGGACCCATTGTATTAACTGAAGAGTCATGTCTTATTGTGGGCTGGGATTGTATGTAACCTCTTGAGGGAAACGTGACAGATGAGGGACTATACTGAACCATGTGCCAGGCAGGAATGGACTTTTGGAACAAAATGTGGTTAGTGTGGTTTTCCTGGGGAATCTCTAGGGGGAAGGTGAATGCAAATTCCCCACCTTTGGTTATGCAAAAACGCAGCCTTCGGAAGCCACACCCTGAGAGGTGGGCCATTGTCTGCGATCACCTGTTACATGAGGTTAAGATCAAAGGCCCAAGCTATACAAAGGAAAGAAATATTCGTGGTTGTTCTGGTTCTGAATTTGGGACAGTTATGAACTTGTCACCATGGGGAAAACCTAGTTGTGGGTTTTGTAGGACTGCCATGTACTAGAGCCCAATGCTGGAGTTGGGGTGAACTCTGGGAAGCTCGTTAGCATAAGAATGGGTTGGTTTGAATGTTCTCTGTAATGCTTTCACTTTAAGAATAAATTACTTTTACAGAGCTGTGTGGTAAGCTGCTATAGCTTCTGGAGACAATGCAAAGTGCAGACGCTGGCCTGCTTAGGTAGTCTGGTTTGCAGGCGTATCAAAGTATAGGCAAGGAAGTGTGAGGATTGGAAAACCTTGGTTGGGAAAGAGAGGGACGTGGGTCTCTGCCTGAGAGGTGACAGATGGGGAGCCAGGAACTGGGAGCAGGTGCCCTTGGTGGTCCACGAAGGGGGAATACAGAGGCAGTTGCCCTGAACCATGAACACCGTGAACATTTCAGCTACTGGCCTCATCAGAAGTAGGAAGGGGAGAAGCAGGGCAGAGGTTCAGCATCACATACTTGCAAAGTAAATGTGCCTAAGTCCAGCACTTGACCTTGTTACCATGATCGAGTCCCTTTAAAGGCAAGTGATGAGAAAGAACAGGATGGAGGTGGTCAGTAAAAGGAAACACCAGACTCCCAACCGGTGCAGAACAATTCACATTTATTAGTTCAAACAGCTAACACTTGCTAAACATGCCTTTAACACTTATTGGTCACATTTCCACAGGTAGTCAAGTCACAGAGCAGAGACAGGTGAGACATGAGCAGCCTGCACGTCGGCCCACCAGTGGGTGAAGGGCGGGCCCCACAGCACAAGCAGGACACACCAGGAGAAACATTCATTTGGTCATAGTGTAGTGACAAGAGCGAGCTCCTGAGATGGGAAGTGTGACCAGCCCCCGAGGTGCAGCTGGGATCCATGGGGGAGGAAGGCAGGGACCAGCCATGCTAACCTGTCTAGACTCCAGCTCCGAGCATGTTAAACATAACAGTTAAACGCTCACTATTAGTTATGTTGAGGTGACATCCTGCTTCCCTGATTTATGCAAGGGATCATGGGAAAAAAGTTGTTTTGCTGTGCTTGACTGAATGAAAACACATCCCCTGCAGCACATCTGTTGACAGGGCCAGTCCTAATGTGAGGGGAAGGCACATTGACTGCAGATATGCCACATGGAACAGGCGAGACAAAGGGCCAATGCAACAGGGATGGTTTCTGGACTGATTTTCTTTGTAAGCTGTAAATGTCTGTAACACAGAACATGTGCACAAGGACCCTGAGGAAATCCCTGGCTACCAACGTAATGCATACATGCCACGTATCTGTTCAGTGCCTATTGTGCGGCTCTGTTCTAGGGCTTTCGAGATGCCAGTGATGTAGTCAGAGGAAATTCAATTTAGTTGGTGAAAGCTGCATTTTACATCAACCGGCTCATGCTTGGTGTGTTAAACCAAACCAGATGGGGGTGTTGGGCAAGGGCTGCAGGTAGCCCTTGCAAAGCACAGCAACCAACCTGGAGAGGCCTGGGCACCTTCTGGAGAAAAGTGCAAAGCTTTGGTTTTCTTGGTCTCTTGCTGTCTGGGTGATTTGCACCAGTGCAGCCAGCAGGGACTGTGCCTGTGTGCTAGAGGTTTGCACTGGTGCCGTTACATGGCTGGCTGACACCATGGGAAATCCTGAAGGTGGCCATGGCCTAACTGAAACTCACTGAAGTTCCAGCCCGGTAGGCGTCTCCACCTTGGTGGTGCTTGGAGTTTCAGGTCTGATCAACAGAATCACAAAACGTCACCTGAACATTCAAATGCTGCTGCAGCAACTGTTAAAGGACCAATAACCCAACAACAACTAAATCGAAACAGCAACAAAACCAAAAACATTTACACTCCACATTTTTCCATCAGAAACATATAAACAGAAAGAGGAGCAGTATTTTGCTTTTCACACAATCCCTTTGAGATGATAAACAGGATGTCACACAAGAGGTAGTTTTGTTATGGAAATTGAGTCAATAATGTTATCAACTATTACAAGACATTTTATAAAATGAAAAAAAAAAAATCACAAAAGGCTTTGCTGAGGATGATTGGCATGTGGTTTGGTTTATTTATTTCTGTCTTTGGTGGCATTTCTTCCACCCAACCACGTTGCTTCTTTCAGGCACTTGTTAGCGGTCAGTGCACAGTCAGACTTCTCTCCCAAAGTGAGAGAATAAACCTATCGTAGGCTAACATCTCTGAGCATGGACAGTCCAAGCTCAAGCTTCCAGATACTGGCACACCAGGCTGCTGACTGGGGATGGCTGCTGACTGTTGTCTGATTATGTCATTCTGCCCGTCTGACGGCTTATTTGTATGGATCTCACTGCACAGTGCACAAGGTTTGTGTACAGACCATGGTGCTGTGCACTAAAGTTCCCTAGTGTACTTTGACCTACTGCTGTTTCAACCATCAGTAGGGAAAAGTGTACCAGGGACCTTTTAGTGAGCAGGGGCGGCTAATTAGTGCACAGCAGGATGGTGTTGTAGATTTATACGACGTGTCCATATTGACAAGCCCTGAGACGACCTGGGGTGATTATAATCAGGGAATAGGGCTGGTTTGGACATTCTCTCAGTACAATTCTCAAGCACTTGGAATGCACCTAATCCCTAGGGAGGTCTGCAGTGAGAAAGCTGCACTTTACAAAGCACGTGACGGCAGAGTCCTCAGGGTGCCATCATGGAGCCTGGCACTGTATCTATTACATTTTTAAAATGAAGTGTTTGAAGGAGAAAGCACAAGCCATTTGTAAGGTGCTTTGAAGAGGGAAATGTAGAAATGCCCAGTGTTACTACAGTTCTGGGACCTCTGTTCACCCAGCACAGCATGTCAGGAGCTCTCTGAGCACCCGGAGATGTTTTCTCAGAACGTGATGTTGTCACTAGGGCTCTTGCTTAATTGATTAATCATGATTAATTGCAGTTTTAATTGCACTGTTAAACAGAAACCCAATTGAAATTTATTACATATTTTGTATGTTTTTCTACATTTTCATATATATCATATTCTGTGTTGTAACTGAAATCAAAGTGCACATTATTTTTGATTACAAGTATTTGCACTGTAAAAATGACAAACAAAAGAAACAGTATTTTTCAATTCATCTCATACAAGTAGTGTAGTGCAATCTCTATTGTGAAAGTGCAACTTACAAATGTAGATTTGTTACATAACTGCACTCAAAAACAGAACAATGTAAAACTTCAGTGCCTACAAGTCTACTCAGTCCTACTTCTTGTTCAGCCAACCACTCAGACAAACAAGTTTTGTTTACATTTACGGGAGATACTGCTGCCCTCTTATTTACAATGTCACCAGAGGGTGAGAACAGGCATTCACATGCCACTTTTGTAGCCAGCTAAACATTCATATGGCCCTTCATACTTTGGCCACCATTCCAGAGGACATGCTTCCATGCTGATGATGCTCATTAAAAAAAAGTGTTAATTAAATTTGTGACTGAACTCCTTGGGGGAGAATTGTACATCTCCTGCTCTGTTTTACCGCATTCTGTCATATATTTCATGTTATAATAGTCTTGGATGATGACCCAGCACATGTTCATTTTAAGAACATTTTCACAGAAGACTTGAAAAAACGCAGAGAAGGTACCAATGTGAGATTTTTAAAGATAGCTATTGCACTCAACCCAAGGTTTAAGAATCTGAAGTGCCTTCCAAAATCAGAGAGGCAAGATGTGCAGCATGCTTTCAGAAGTCTTAAAAGAGCAACACACTGATGCGGAAACTACAGAATCAGAACCACCAAAAAAGAAAATCAACCTTCTGCATGGGACATCTGACTCAGATGATGAAAATGAACATGCATCGGTCCACACTGCTTTGGACTGTTATCGAGCAGAACCTGTCACCAGCATGGACACATGTCCCCTGGAATGGTGGTTGAAGCATGAAGGGACACATGAATCTTTAGGACATATGGCATATAAATATCTTGCAACACCAGCTGCAACAGTGCCATGAGAATGCCTGTTCTCACTGTCAGGTGACATTGGAAACAAGAAGCAGGCAGCGTTATCTCCTGCAAATGTAACCACACTTGTTTGTCTGAGCCATTGGCTGAACAAGAAGTAGGACTGAGTGGACTTGTAGGCTTTAAAGTTTTATATTTTTATTTTTGAATGCAGTTTTTTGGATACATAATTCTAAATTTGTAAGTTCAACTTTCATGATAAAGAAACTGCACTACAGTACTTGTATTAGGTGAACTGAAAAATACTATTTTTTTATTTTTTTGCAATGCAAATTTGAATTAAAAATTGAGTACTGTATACTTTATATTCTGTGTTGTAAATGAAATCAATTTTCAAATGTAGAAAATATCCAAAAATATCTAAATATTACTCTTATTAACAGTGTTCACAATTAATTTTTTTAATCGCTTGACAGCCCTAGGTGTCACATTAAAGATACCCATCAAGATAGGCAGAGGGCACTGTTGGGTACACTGGGGTGGGGGAGGGCAGGGCATTTCTATATTTTATTGTTTTTGTTAAGTTTACTGAAGCCTTAATTGGGGGAGGAGGAAGGGGAGTGGTATTACAGGACACCTCCAGGCCATCCCATGATTTCCTCTGCAGTTTGCAAACATCTTGGACATTTTCTCCTGTCAACATATCAATATTCTCTCACCAGTTTGCCCTGACAGACTGATATCGCTAATGATTATAATCCACGCAGTCACAGCATCTGACCTGATGTAACTCAGGGTGTCTTCATACAGATTTGAAATAGCTCAGAACAGGCAATGTGGATCTGAAGGAAACTGTTACTTGTTGTTCCTGACTGTGCACAAGCCACTGATGTAAAAACTCCCCACAAACAAAGCCAGATTTTAATTCCTAAAATCCAGATGTGGAGATGCTTACTCAGATCAAAATGGGCTTCCAAACAGGCCATGAAAGAAGCTACTGTTGCAACATCAAGATTAGGGTTTCAGTGGATCACATTTAAATACATATCCCTGAGCTTCTTTGCGCGTCGCAAGCAACGCATTGAGAACCCAAAGAAACGCCACAGCTTGACGCTGACATCTTATGTATTGTCATCTTTGATTTACACATCATCTAAAACTTACAAATTAGCCTCATACTTAAACTACTTCCCCAAGTTCCCCCCTTCTCCTGCCTTTTATGTGGCAGGGATGATTGCCGCTTCTTATCCTGAGAAATACAGAAATAACATCGTCACAGACACCGAGCTTCATAGCTTCAAATCAAAACCAAGGAAGAACCAACGGTGATAGCACATTCACAGGAGGGATTTTTGTTGTTGTTTTCCTTTTAAAAAGTATTAAAGATAAAAGAAATTCAAGTTTTTTAAAAAAAGATTGGTTTGAAGGACTGGACTTTTAAAACCAAGAAGCAGAAATGACTTCATCACTGCTTTGTGCAGAAGTCTGAAGAGTTTGTTCATACCAGCACACAGATCCTGTAATGCAGCAACATAATGGAGTATAGGACATACAGGGCAGACAACAAGCAAGATCTGAAGTAGTCTCCAATCTTCCTACTCAGGAGAAGGAAAAATCCCGTTTCCTGTGAACCTTCTCATTTACTTTAGCAGGTTCTCTGGGTCAGCCCTGTGCATAGCAGAGTCCTGCCCAGTGCTCAGGCATACGTATTCAGTAGGGACACAGGAACAGATCAGGCAGTTAACCCCCCAGCCCTTTCCCCACTTCTTGACCTGAGCCTCTCTGAGGGATTACCTCCAACACCCCAATTTTGCAGCTGTGTTTGCACTTTTGGGCTCCAACAAGAAGCAAAAGCACCACAACATTGGGAAGAGGCTCCCCTGGGACACTGAGCTGGCTGGAAGCAAGAAGTGAATCTTGCCAGAGTCCAGCCCAATTTTGCAGATTCAAGAGCAGCCAATAAATATCTGAACTGACAAACCTGATACAGTAGGGCCATCTTCATTTCAATGATGAGGGTATTCAGTACTCAGCTTGTAAACTGCCATATATACACAGCAACACTGAGCATTTAACTCACAAGAGCTGCATCTGGAAAAGACCTTTTAATTGATAAGTTTTCAAAGGTGTGGCCTGCTCTTTGGTCTTTATGCCTATGCAACTGTGGATAAGAAAGTTCAGTAACTGAAGACATGGGAAAGTGGACAGCTACACTAACCACCGAAAAGCAGGTGTTACTCTACAGCATTGTCTAAAGGCTTTAGGAGTGAGATGGAAAGGGTTAAAGCAGCCAAGATATTAACATTCAAAGAGTGGTAACTGTGCGTGTGAAATTAATATTTGTAATGAAGACTTCAGCTTCTTCCTAACACATGGTACCTACTAGGTGTTCGTATTTCATACATTCAGGCGGTTGGGCACAGCTTAGGAAGAGGCATTTCATCTCTTCACACAATGTGTGCACTGTTGGGGTTGCATGGGTAGCTTCCCTTAATGTCCTATGTTTTGTAATGGCCCATGGAGGGTTCTTGTCTTCCCCACAGACAATTCAATACACAAACCTGACAAGCAGCAGGAAATGAGAGCAGGACAATGCTGTGCTTTGTTGCCTATGCCCCAACCTGAGAAATTAGACTTTTTGATGCACAGACAGTTCGAGATGTCAGTGGTACTAAAGGAACGTTTAGTGTCACACAGACAAAGAACTGAATGTGTTATACATGGTTGTAAGCAGAGGTGATATGGGGGGAGGGTCATGGAGGGTCACCTGCTTCCCCCTTACCCCCCTCTGATTTGCTGCTTGGCTTGGACTGAGCATGCTCACTAACACTGAAGCTGCTGCCCTCACTCTGCGCCCCCCGCCCCCCACTATCGGCAGCCACAGGGTCATCTGTTTGTAAGTTTGCCTCCTTGTATTAGTGCTGCTGAGTGTAAACCTGATAGGCCCCTCCCCCTTGGTGAGAACCCAAAGTCCATGGTGTTTATGAAACTAACAACGTATAGATATAACCGGCTTTGAGCTTCTTGCTGGCATGACACACTTGGCTTGTGAGTTATGTCCCCTTCTAGTTGCTGGTCCCCACAGAGGATAAAATCCTACTACTGCTAAAGCTAATGAAGTAAAAATTTACTCTTTCAGCTCAAGTTGTGCTTCTATGGCCTTATTCACAGCCCTGAGGGCCAATGGAAAGATTTCAACTGACTTCAGTGGGCTTTTAATCATGGCCTGTGGTGCCAGGTCATTGGCATTTAAATCCAGTACCTTCAGCACTGAAAGCAGTGGCCTTGCCACTTGAGCTGACAGAGTAACACCATTCCCTGGAGCAGATTACAATTTTAAACGTGTTCATTTGTGAACTGAGGCCCTCTCTGAATATGTGAGCATATGCACTTCAAATTAATATCCAAAAATCTGTTTGGATTAAAAAAACTCTTCAGATTTACATTTGCACAAATACTGTGAAGGAAAGGATGGGATCAATTGAGTTATCTTTCAAACCGGAGATAAATATTGACTAGTCTTGGCAGAAAATTCCACCAAAAATGATTATTGTTGATTGAGTCTTCTATGAGAGAAGGCCAGATAAGCAACAGCAGATACCAACAATAACGAACATCCTCACCCAACTAGCATTAAGCACAAATAAAATATGGTTCCCTGTAAACCGAATGTTATGTGAAGATTTGGACAAACAATTCCAACTTTTGTAGGATGTCCTTCAAACCAAATTCACAAGTACATCTAGTGATTGACCTAATGTCGCTACAATTCTAGCTACATTCCTATCTTCTCATCATAATACCTGAGTTTGCAATGCAACACATTCACTTTACCCTGTTTAAAAAACACAAGTCATTAGAGGACTTGGTGCAGAAGACATTAATGACTGTCCAGCGAGTTAGGTTCTGGTTTGGTATGTTAGTCTCATTCTTGCTTGTGAATTTAACACAGTTTTTATGCTCACTGCTGTACAAGGAGGTTTGTTAACAGATACTGCTGTCAATCAACATTTACAAAAATGGTTTACACAGTTGCAAGTAGTAGCACATCCCCCACCCCACCCCCATCAAGTTTATTAAACATTTGCTTGCGCAGCATTTTCCTGAGGAGTCAATTCATTTTGGACAGAGTACAAAATAGATGTTTTTGTCAAGATTTGGCAAAAACAAGTTTTCTAATTTTAGCATAGAGATCTTCTAATTAAAACAAATCCTTATTCATCTAATAACTTTGGAATAAGATTACTTCTGTGCAGTTAAATTATTCCTGAAATGTGTAAGCAAGCCAGAAGATAACCTGTAATACAAGTATCATGTGGAATTATTTGAAAATGAAAGTTAAAGCTGGCAATACTTCCTAACTTAGAAACAAACAGATACCTCAAGTCTACATGGGAAGATTTTAGTGTATCTACTGTATGCAGAAGGCTTTCCTGAGAAATATGTGCTTGTCTCATTTTATAAACAGAAAGCAAGTGAGATTCATGAAACTAACTTTGGATTCGTCAAGCGATATAAAAGTGGACTTCTGCTGATCCCAGCAGCTGTTACCCGTAACATCTTATTTTAGGAAAGTATCTCAGCAGCTAGTGGACTACCTAAAGCAAGGAAAAAAATCAAGTGGGAAGATTCACAAAGCAGAATTAAAGACAGCAGCACTGCCTTTGGTCTAAATAGTTAGTCAACAGCTTGTCTCTGCTGAGATGGTTTTGGATGGAGTAGTCTTCATTTCTTGCAGGCAGGACCCATTTGCACTCATTGTACAGAGTAACTGTTGACTAACCTAGAGATGTGCCAAGCTAGCAAGTTCCAGTGGCTGTTGGGCTGCTATTACACTAGTCTGTAGGTAGTATTTGGGGTTGGACTGAATGATATGCTGCTGCTGTTCACTCAATTCATTTCTACCCACTAGCAAGTACAGTACTTCAGCGGAGAGCAGCTGCTTGTTCAGAAGGAAAAACTGCTTCTCCTGACCACATATTTAATTTGTGTCATACACTATAATGTGTCATGACTGGACAGAGGATGGCAGGAATAGTTACTCCCACCCCAGAAGAGCAGAAGTTGTTTCCTGAAGAACTCAAGGTAGTTTAAAAATAGCAGGTTCTTTCACATTCAAAAGTGTCTCAATCAGCCTAATGTAACCACTCAAAACAACAGATTCACAACTAAGGGTCCCAGCAGAAAATTCAGCAAAGGCAACATGGCTGCCTGTTAGAATGAGTGAGATTTCATAAATGTATGAATGATGGAAACGGAAAGAAACTCTTCCCCAACTAGCAATCATGTGGATACAGGAAGCCATGGAGGACACTGAGGCTTAATGGACAGTAATACATGTTGAACAGCAGCAATTCAAGTATTTTTGGTGTAATGCAAGTGACTGAAGTTACTAGGTGGAACATCTAAATTCTGGGAGATTTAGAAGTAATATCATGAATTGTACTAAGCCAGGTTTTCCTACTACACTCCCCTCCACGCAGTAACATGGTACATGCAGGACTTGGTTTAAACCCATATGTTCTCCAAGGTTCAACAGACACCCAATAGCAGAGGATACTGAAATCTCTTATCGGAAGTCACATTTATTTTATCCACAGGAAGGACAGAAGCTGCTAGGTTTGAAGCGTTTGCTGATGTGAATTACTTGTAACTACTGTAGTAGGAAATCCTCTTCACTGGAGTGATTTAAAAAACTAGACCAGATCTAGCCATGGAGAACATATATTGCCCTTAGAATGCTTTTCCAGTTTGTGATTCTAAGAGAGAGCATTTAGCCAATAATTAAATTATTTGCAGTTTGCCTGGCTTATTTCTGCCTCCTCATTCAAAGCCTGTTATTAATTACAATGACAATTCCAGTTTGGTAGGAGAGTCGTGAAGGAATAATCATGCATCAGTTGGAGAGAGAGAGAACAAATTCTGCATAGCCCAGGGAAGGGAAATATGGGCTAAGGGCCTTTCTCAGCCTTGGAATGCTGCAATTCTCGTGACAGAATTTCAGGGGGACCCAATTTACATCATGAGAGCTGCATTTGAAAACCGATGAAGACTGTTTTTTGGTCAGCTAGCTAAACTTCATTTCTCCCTGTGATACCAGAGAAACTCCATTTTGAAATCCCTAGATTCCTGGCTTCCATTCTGAATAAGCAAGAGTCACTCCACCACTGGCTGACAGCTGCAGGTCACGAAGCACTAGGAATTGGCAGGAAAAGAAGGTAGTAAACAACAAATGACAAATCGTAACACTGAGGTAAATAACAGTCAAATGGAATGACTGACTTGTGACTGTTAGCAAAGTAGGGTATAAAAATCAGCAGCAGCTGACAGTTGAGAAGGCAGCTGAGCAGAGAAGGCAGGGGAAGGCATGAAAGAGGTGAGGGTGAGACGAAGGAGAAGCAGCAGTAAGCAGTGGGAGAAGAGAAGGATGCAGCAGAGGAGTGGGAGAGAAAAAACAGGAAAAGATACTGTGCCGTCAGCTAAGTAAGTCTGTCAGACAGAGTAACAGGTATAGTTATAGCATAGCATAGTATGGTGTTTGCATATATGTGGGAGGGGGGGTAATACAGATGTATGCATGTGTGTTGACTGTGAAAGGGATTTATACGTGTAAAAACTAATGGACATCTCAAAATGGCTGTCAACTATCTGTGACAGACTGACCATCTGAAGCAGGGAGCATCCACTCAGTATTGTTTCAAGCTTTAAGGCAATGTGGTTTGAGGTGCTCTTTAACTTGTTATAAGGGATGTGTGTTCAGATTGTTACTATGTCAAGAAATTGTTCAATAAAAGGTGCCTTGTTTTGGAACACTTCTTGTGCCAATAATTTATGCATGGCTGTATCTGTGTCCTCCAAGTATTCCCTTAGCCACCCTGGAGACTCACACTTAATGAGAACAGATTGGTTACAACAACGAACAGGCTGGCTATTCTGGGGGTACCCAAATTCTGGTTTTGGTGTAACACCTTCTCACCCACTTATCTTTTTTGAAGCTTGGCACTTCTCTAATGCCCACACTCCTCCAATGCACTCCAGCATTTGGGATGCTAACAGCTCTCCCAGTGGAGTGAGGCAGTTTGCTCTGTAGGCAAACACTTTGGATATAAATCATGGAATGATCAGTACGTGAACAGCATCTTCTTATTGAGGTAGTCTTAGTTATATTCGCCCCCAGTCCCCCAAATACAAAAGAACTAACCCTAACAAACACTGTAACATTAAACATCTTCACATTCTGTAAACTGCAAGAAAATGCATCTGCTGCATTCATACAGAACCACGTGCACTGTGTTGAAGATCATACATTCAACTCTGTCGTGAAATAAATATATAGGAAAAGAGTTTAAAAACAAAAAACAAAAAAAGATTCTTGCTACAATGACAGGACTACCTGCCGCCCTGTCTCAGCAGCTCCCTACTGCCTTGATCATGGTTTTTCCTCCGCTCTCTCTTCACACGTGAGCCAGTTCCACACCAGAAGCACCAGAGTAAGGCATGGGTTCGGGGCAATGAAGGCTCACTCTTTGCTCACGCTTGTCTTGCAGGAATGAAGAACGGCTTTAAAAAGGAGGGGCAGCTGCTCCAGAGGAACAGTCACCATTTTTCCTGTTAAGAAAGAATCAGAATTAGCTGCCATTCCTGAGCCAGATTTCAGAAATGCTCATCTCCAACAAGCTGGTGACATTGGAGATGGTTTCACCTTGAACCTTTAGAGAAACAGTAAATCACCCAATTCCTACATTAGATATTTGATATTCTTTTGGAAACAACAGGATGTGTTATATAGTGGAATAGAAGCTAAGTGCGTTGGCGAAGTCAAATGAAAAATGATTTCCCCATAACGGGGGCATATTTATAGAAGATGGGAAAGACTACATCCCACCTCTGTCTACCTCCCCTGTCAATCACAGTGAATAGATTGTGTGAGATGTGTCCACCGGGTCCCAGTGGATCATTCTGCTTGGTATGATAGAGGAAGGTGAAACACACAAATCCAAATCAACTTGCCCTAGGGAAGAACATTTCTTCCCAATCCCAAATAACCTGTGTCCATTATCTTAACATTTAGCTACAAGTGTTCTTACGAAGATCCTGGAATAATTCCTCTAGAGCCAATTAATGATGCATTGAGATGGAAAATTCACATGCAGATTTCAGTAACCCATATTCCAGGGAAGTTCAGATCTGGGGACTTTGTTCAAGCCTATCTAGGCTTCTATATTGTGATCTTCACCATGGTATGCAAGTGCCATCCCTAGACTCAGTGCAAGCTCCTCCCTGTGAGGCCAATACCATCTACAGAGTAGGGTTATTTCTGCAGCAGAGAAGACATTTCAGAGTTGGGTCTGAAATTAAGACCCTAAGGAGATTTTGATCAAGATACTAAGGAGAGCTTGTTATTTGTGAAAAAAAATAATATGCCTTCTTACTAGATGCCAGTCTTCCAAGGCTCAAATAGAAAAGGTCCCACACAGACCCAGCTTTATTGCACTGGGTAAGATATGGGGGGTTTATCCTGGTAGAGAAAGGCTCAAATAGAAAAGGTCCCACGCTGGCACTGCTGTCCAGCCAAGTAGATAGGCATTTAATTATAAAAAGAAGAAAGTCTCCTTTAAAGGAGATTTAATGATTCATACAGGGGCCAGCTGGGAGAAGAGATCAAAAAGTTACCTGCAATGTATCGTATCTCTGGCAAACACATCATTAAATCCGGAAAACGGTTTGGCTGATGTGGGTACTTGTATTCTGTAAAATCCTGGCACACGTACCAATACCGTTTATTCAACTGCTCCAGTTGGGATGTATTAGTCAGGCCTCTAATGTCTGAGTGAAAACATAAAAACTAAGTGACTGGGAACAGCTGTAACACTAGAACAAAACCAGATTCATATTTTTCCCTCATCACTATTAGAGTAGGCGACTGCAAAATGGAAGGACAAATCCATTTATAAAACACAGTCTAACAACATCTATCTAAATTATACAAAGCTACTGAGCAGAGACTTCAAGTTTATAGTCACCACAGGATTAAAATTTCACCCTCCCCTCCAGGACATACTGTAATGACTATCTCCTACATATGTACACTTCAGATTAGATGTGAGGGGACAAGATCTTCCTTTCATAAGGGACACGGATGAGAACATATAATGTTCTAAGTTGCTCATGCTCAGAGATCATGAACCTTTCAGAAGATAACAGCTCTAGCAATCTTAAATCTCTACTTTCTTTTCATAAATAGCTATATGTCAAGGCTTTCAGGCCTAACACGGGGTGCAACATAATATTTTCCATAGAAAGAAGTATGTTGATTCTAGTTACATCATCTCAGCTCTATGGGAAGTGTTCAAATCAGTAACTCAGGGTGTCTTCTGTTTAGGAATCACACCACTTGAGCTTTATAAACTTGCCAAGCTTTTATTTTAAAATTTAGCTTTTCCAAATGTCAAGCAACGTACACAAAGAAAAAGTAGATATTTCATTGCTAGCAAAATTATTTGAGAAGGTCCCTTTGAATGTATTTCAGTATGATCAATGACATTTATATACTAATTGATGCCATGGGAGGGGATACAATAAATTAAGAATAGGAAAATATGCAACTCTTCTGAGGCTCAGTATTGTTCTTCAGAAATACTATACAAGGGAAGGAGCATTTATTTGCTGTCCAAAAGCTGACCTTTAAAAATATTTTTCAGGTATTCCACATAAAAAAAATTGCGAACTCCAACTCAAAATAAAAGAAGACAGGAAGTTAATGAAAATACATTTTGGAAAACAATGGAGACAGCTAAAGTCGTCCATCATCCAGTGGCAGGAAACTGTCCAGGGAAGCTAACCGGAATCTGTGGCGGGCACACACTGAAGTGTCAGCACAAAACACTTGGTATAACTAGTGGGAGAAGGGAAATTTCAGCATATCCTTGCAAAGTAGAACATTTCCTTGTGGTACACAGAACTCCCAGTGGTACTTATTTATTGAACTGCTTTTTGAAACTAGTGCCATTCAATAGCTTTTTTCATTTATGTACAAGCAATACACCAAACTGCGGTAACATGCTTCATAGATGCTCAATAACATCATGCACACATTAGTACTGACATGGGAATCACACCACGGTGTCAGACTGGAGTGATCCATACACAAGTGTTACTGAAGAAATTAAACTTTTCAAATCCTTTCAGCATGGTAGAGTCTCAGAGAAAAGATCAGTAACTTCCCACCCTGGACCACCATTGCAGAATCCATTTGCATGTTATTTGTGCTGACTTCATGAATTTTGAAGTGTTAGGAGTCTCATAACACAAGTGACTGACTGCTCTAAAATGCTATGTGTAACCACAAATGGAGACAGTCCCATATTAGGCACCATTCATTACCTGAAAATATTACTGCATTAGGCACCATATTAAAAGGACAAAATGCATGTTCTCACTTTCTTAAAAAATGTCAGATACAGGTATTAGGTGAAGGGAATCACACTGATGAAGAATCCAGGACACAATGCCAGGGAGGTTATCCAACATTTAGGGCACAAAGGTTTACAAAGTTAACAGCTTAAACTGGAAAAAAAGTGATGCAAATTGGTTGTCTTGATTGCGCCTGTCAGAAAATGCCTAGAGCAGCGATACCCAGACTGAGGCTCACAAGCCCCGAGTGGCTCCTTAATGCAACTCCTGCGGCTCTTTGCAGCACGATATTAAAACACTGATTTAATTATTACCCCATCTAAGTTATTAACCAATCAGGATGCTTTTACTATGTTATTAGCCAATTGTAATTGATAAAATGATACTTGGTCAGTCATTTTGCTGGGAAAATAAAATTAAATTACACACAGAGTGAATTCACATGACTGTGGCTCTTTCAGATAATGTTGATCGTTAATTTGGCTCCTGAACCACTGAGCATCACTGGCCTAGACCCTTCCACCATGAGCAGCAGTATTTTCAGAGGACATGCACTTGTGCATGGTGAGAAGTTTGCCACAACAGCTGGTAGGTAATCAGTCATTCAGGCCTTATCTAGAAAGATTTCATCAGTCACTCTGCTCTGTTCTTATTTTGCTGCTGGTAAAGTAGGTACATATTTAAAGTGACGCACATACTGTCCTTGGTGTCTACGATTAAAGGCATTAAAAATTGATTAAGCAAAGTGAATCCTTTCACTTCCTCTACAATTGCTTCATTTAGGTGTCTGAAATAGCACACACTGTATATGGCTTTAACTGCACAATGGCAAAAACAAAAACCTTTTAATGCTCAGGCATCTATTTCAGTTTGGATTTAGGACCCCTTCTCTCTCTTCCCATCATCCAAAGGAAGCAAAGATTGACTAGCTTATTGACTAGCCATTTACTCCCGAGGGACTAATCCCCTTCTTCTGCCACTCACCTTGATTTAGGAAGTTAATGGCTTTCATACATGCATACTCCTCATTGCTGACCTTCAATTGGTTAAATTTGCGGTAGAGGTAGATCAGCCGTTCCATCACCTCCATTCCCTCTTCACTGAATCTGAAGGAGAGAGAGAGACAGATGCACACAGAGTACTCAAAGAGGAGAGGCCCTTTGCAATTAAACAGTAGGGAGCTTAGTGACTTACTAAAACTCTATGGCATTTAAAAGACCTTAATGCCTTGCATCATAATTCAGAGCCCCAGATGCTTCAGGTCTGTTGGCACTATTCACGAGAAGCAAAACTGAAAACAAGGTGATTCAGAACATCATATTTGCCAGCTACATCAGACCTTTAAGTAAAGTGGGGATTTTGCGGATGCATGTGGGTGTATATTGGCATAGCTGCCTGTGGACAAGCGCTGCACGGTCATGGTATTAGGCTGCTATGACTGGGAGAAACAAGTATTAGAAGTTCCGGGCTCTGTCAATGATTTCTTGCATGGCCCTGGACTAGTTACTAACCCTCTTTCAACTTCCCCCTATTTAAACGGGGATGTTATCTCCTCACCTCACAGGCTTGTTGTGAGGCTTAATTCACTAGCTGGAAATGGGATGATCCTCACACAGAAAACTCTAGGGCTGTGCAAAGTATTACTACTATACACTCAGTAATAGTTACACTGTTTTATGGCCCAGCAGCTGTGCAGGTCCGTCTAGGAAGTTTGGCAAAATCTATACGACTCCAGCTACACTATAGTTACTCACTACTACAGGGCGTCCATCATGAAATGCAGGCTGCGGGGCAAAGGAAGGTTTGGAAACAAGAACAGGAAAACCTCAAAAGTTGTAGTGGTTCCTTTCAGCTGATCTTTCTTAGAAGCTCTTATTTAGAAATCAGTCTAGAAATCTGGAATGAATAGACAGTCCCTCCTGTCCTGCTGCTCATCTTGGAACAGACTCAGCAAAATCAGGCTTGCTCAGCCAGGTTCAGTATGTGCTAAGGACCTGATGGTTGGTCCTGGACACCCTAGGCCTTCACTCTGGATCCAGGGCACTCATTCATCACATTACACAGCACTCTGCCTGCCTCAGCACAGCCACTCGTTCTTAAGGCTTTATACTGAAGAAAAAAAATCACGTCATCCTCCTCCACTCAGCTTCCCAGCACTTCCCCAGTTCTCTCTCTCGGCTCCAGCCCTCTTTTAGCCCTCCCCAGCTTGAACTTTTCTCCTAGCCAGGCAGTGCTAGAGGAATAGGGTGTTAGACCATCTCACCTGAGATTTTCACCAGTCAAACAATGTGGTCATATCACGAGTACAAGTGATATAAAAGTCATCTGTTTGTCTCATTTGGGCACAAGTTTCCTCCCCCATTTCCATCAGCATGGCTGAGCCCCATCATGTCAGAATGAAACTGCACATGGATATGTGCTGATGAGCAAGGCTTCAGATGTGAGCTCTAACCTAGCAGGTGAGCAGGAGATTACATGCAAACGTGGGAGTTTGATGCATGAGAGACAGAACGTCCAAGCAACTTTAGAGTCAGGAGGAGGAGCTGAACTCTTTCCAAGAAAAGAAAACACACACAGTACGGATAGCTTGCTTACAACAAGCTGCAGATCTCTCTCTGAGCTAGGACACTTGCCCGAAGAACTCGCTAATGGGGCGGGACATGTAATCGTACGTTGGGAAGGGCTCACCACAGTCCAGTGACTGCAGTCTCTTAAGAGCTATGGGAATGAGCTCAATGGAAACTCTGTAGTGAAGAGTCTTAGTCCTATAGGGAATCCTAGATTTATGAAGGAGGAGTCTGAGAGGACTCCCGCTTGCAGGTCACTGGATCATAGCACAGTAGACAAAAAGATGGCATAAGTGACATTCATGAGACTCCTAAGGTACAGAGTGTTCTATTTGTGCAAATGGCCAGTAGCCATCCCTGCTACGTGTGGTTTAAAGCAATAAAGGCTAGTTTTGAAGAAATCGGGCATTGCATAAATCTTCAGCAGTGAGACAGAAGTGTTCAGGAAGGCTTCAGCTGTGTGTTCTGGCATTACACAGCACGCAATCAGAGCATAGCCAGAAAGCCATCTCTGAACAAAAACAGAACAAAAATAAAATCCCTTTTACTGAATATCATCTTATTTGGCACGTGTATTTGTTTACTTCAAAGTTATTTGTAAAATGCATGGTGGAGTTTGGCCTCAGAGAAGAGAAAACAAGCTGTTTGAACTTTAGGTCAGTTCTTCAGGGAAGTAATATTGTAAGTGATGAAAGCCTTGTCGGCTAATCTAAAGCTGTGCAATTTTCTTGCTCTCAACTTGAGATTAAAAATCCTGCAGGTGCAAGATTGCAAAGCACAAGAAGTTAATGAGCACAGAGACCACTCACAATCCTCTGCTGGGTCTAATTGTTTTTTGAGAACGCACGTTTTTACCAACCACTCGTCACGTCCATAAATCCAGGAGAGCTCTTCTCTCATGCTTGCAGTAGAACTGTCTGGGTTTCCTGTGCATGCATTCCTCCCTTTTTCAAACAAAGCTGTTCTGTTTTGCACAGCCCTATTCCTTCTGGAGGACTGACTCCTCCACACACTGTCTGCCTCACAACTTTTACACCAGTTTAATTCCTGGCTATGTATTATCAGGAGTAACAGTAAAAAGCTCAAGCTGCCATGCATTTTATTTGCATTTTTACTAGACTCCAGAGATTTAAACATTAGATCTAGAAAACAGACCATTTTGCCAGCAGTTTAAATCAGAATTAAAACATGAAAAAGCTGATCATATTTATTCATTTTTCATCTACTTATATACTGGCAGTCAGGGTTCTGATCAGGAACAGAAAAACTCCAACCTTCTAAGTCCCAGGGTATCTTAGGTCAGAATATTGTTTTAAGTTGGGTAACAGACAACCTGAATCTCAGACTGCAACAGCCATTCCTTAATATTGGAGAATTATGGCGAGCTGCTCTACCATGAAGAGAGAGCCAAACAAAACCCTCTGTTACTCCAAGGTAATACCAGTGAACTCACTGGAGTTACATGCGTTTATATGAGGGGATCATGCAGATCTATGCTTCAACGAAGAGTGGTCTTAAAAGCAAAGACATCAGTGACTGCTTCAGAAGAGATGGCCTCTGGTGTTACTTGCTGGAGAAGCAATAAACACTGTTTGTACCACAGAAAGCAAGCTGATTGATAGAAATGACCATTACAAAGCCAACATTAACTTGGAGCAGTACATAGACTCATAGACTCATAGGTCAGAAGGGACCAATATGATCATCTAGTCTGACCTCCTGCACAAGGCAGGCCACAAAACCCTACCCATACACATTTATAACAACCCCTAACCCATGACTGAGTTATTGAAATCCTCAAAATTGTGATTTGAAGACCTCAAGCTGCAGAGAATCCACCAGCAAG